>NC_142814.1:8796270-8963770 GCF_049724085.1 Artemia sp. Qi Xiang Cuo
CTAACCTAACCATACTCACCGGAAAAGGTTAGGTGTCGTCTCTTTGTGTGTGTGTTGTCTCTGTGTGTTAGTCGTCTCTCTCTGTGTGTGTGTGCGCACGTAACCTCGTCTAATGTGAATTTCAACCATTCAGGCTGGTGGGCTAAGACCCCAATTCTGAGCTAGTAAACTTCCACCATTCAGGCTGGTGGACTATGACCCTAATTCTAAGCTTGTGAATTTCCACCATTCAGGCCGGTGGACTGAGACCCCAATAATGAGCTAGTGGATTTCCACCATTCAGGTTGGTGGACTATGACCCCAATTCTGAGCTAGTGAATTTCCACCGTTCAGGTTGGTGGACTGGGACCCCAATACTGAGCTGGTGGACTAAGACCCCAATTTTCCAACTCTTGCATTTCATGACAGAAATTCAAAATGAACTTTGAAAAATCAAGAGAAAGTAACTGTGAGAAGGTAAAGCAAATCAAGTCACTACTGAAATATTCCAACTCGTGCATTTCACGATAGAAATTCAAAATGAAATTTGAAAAATTAAGACAATGTAACTGTGATATGGTTGTTTTTGTGTGTGTGCATAAGTTTTCGTGCGTGTGTGCGTGTAAGTGTGTGTGCGTGTGTGTAAGTTTGTGTGTGTGTGTTTGTTTGTGTGCGTGTGTGTAAGTTTTTGTGTGTGCGTATGTTTTTGTGTGTGTGTGTTTGTTTTTGTGTGTGTGTGTGTTTTTTTTTGTGTGTGGGTGTATGTTTTTTTGTGTGTGTGTGTGTGTGTGTGTTTGTTTTTGTGTGTGTTTCTTTTTTTGTTTGTTTGTGTGTGTGTTATTTTTTGCGTGTATGTGTTATTTTTTGTGTGTGTGTGTGTGTGTAAGTTTTTTGTGTGTCTAATCTCTTGTGTGTGTTAGTTTTGACTTGTGTGTTTCTTTTTTCGTGTGTGTTTGTATAAGTTTTTGTTTGCATGTAAGTTTTTTTGAGCATTAGTAAGTGTTTGTGTGTGTGTTTGTGTGTGTGTGTGTGTGTGTATTTTTGTTTTTGTCAATTATATATATTTGTTTTATAATTTTTTTGTGTGTTTGTGTATTGGTTTGTGTGAGTGTGTGTGTGTGTTTCTGTGTGTTTGTTTTTGTGTGTGTAAGTTTTTGTGTTTGTGTGTATGTGTAACTTTGTGTGTGTGTGTGTGTGTGTGTGTGTGTGTGTTTTTGTTTGTTTGTATGTTTTGGTGTGTTTGTTTTAGTTTTGTTGTGTGTGTGTGTAAGTTTTGTGTGTGTGTGTGTGTGTGTTAGTTTTTGTGCGTGTGTGTGTGAGTTTTTTTTGTGTTCATGTGTAAGTTTTTGTGTGTGTGTGTGTGTGTGTGTGTGTGTGTGTGTGTGTTTGTGTGTGTGTGTGTGTGTGTGTTTTTGTGTGCATGTGTAAGTTTTTGTGTGCATGTAAGTTTTCGTGTGCATGTGTAAGTTTTTGTGTGCATGTGTGTGTGTGTGTTTGTTGGTTTGTTTGTTTTTGTTTTTGTTTTTGTGTGTGTTTTTGTGTGTGTGTGTGTGTGTATGTGTTTTTACGTGTGTGTGTATGTTTTATTGTGTGTGTGTGTAAGTTTTCGTGTGCTTGTTTAAGTTTTTGTGTGTGTGTAAGTTTTGGCGTGTGTGTGTGTGTAAGTTTTGTGTATGTGTGTGTGTGTGTGTGTGTAAGTTTTTGTGCGTGTGTGTTTGTGAGTTTTTTTGTGTTAATGTGTAAGTTTTGTGTTGGTGTGTTTTTTTGTGTTTTTTTGTAAGTTTTTTTTTTTTTGTGTTTGGGGGTTTTTGTTTTTGTGTGTTCGTTTTTGGGTGGTTTTTTGTTTTGTGTGTGTGTGTAAGTTTTTTTTTTAATTTAAGTTTTTTTGTGTATGTAATTTTTCGCGTGCATGTGTAAGTTTTTGTTTGTTTGTGTGTGTGTGTGTGTTTAAGTTTTTTTGTGTGTAAGTTTTTGCGTGTGTTTTTAAGTTTTCGTGTGTGTGTGTAAGTTTGTGTTTGTGTGTGTGTGTGTGTGTGTGTAATTTATTCTGCTTGTGTGTGTGTTTTTTTTTGTGTTAATGTGTAGGTTTTTTTGTGTGTGTGTGTGTTTGTTTTTATGTTTTTTTGTTTGTTTTTGTTTTTGTTTGTGTTTGTGAGTTTTCGTTTGTGTTGGTGTTTTTGTAAGTTTTGTGTGTTTGTGTGTGTTTAATTGTAATTTAGAATCTATTTTTTTTTGTGAATGTAAGTTTTCTTGAGAATGTGTAAGTTTGTGTGTGTGTGTGTGTGTGTGTAATTGGGTTAGTGTGTGTGTATGTGTCATCGTTTGTGTTTAAGTTTTGGTGTGTGTGTGTAGGTGTTAATGTGTGTGTGTGTGTAAGTTTTTGTGTATTCTATTGTTAATTTAAAAATTTAAGTCTGTTGGACTAAGACAACAAAACTTAGATAGTGAATTTACACCAATTGGGCTGGTCGACTGAGACCCTAATACGGAGCAAGTGAATTTCCACCATTCAGGCTGGTGGACTGAGACCCCAATAGTGAGCTAGCGGAGTTCCACCATTCTGGCTGGTGGACTAGGACCCCGATTCTGAGCTAGTGAATTTCCACCGTTCAGACTGGTGGACTGGGACCCTAATACTGAGCTGGTGGACTAAGACCCTTATTTTCCAACTCTTGCATTTCATGACAGAAATTCAAAATGAACAAGCCTGAAATAGCAAACTAGTCATCCCAAACTATTGGTTTCAGACAACAAACACCAATGATGGACTAAGAATCCTAGCTCTGAAAAGTTCAAATAGCAAACTACACATCCTAAATCGTAATTTTCTGACAACACACACCTATGAGAGGCTATGAAACCTAGCTAATAAAAGCCGGAAATAGCAGATTAACCATCTCAAATCACAAGTTTCAGACAGCACTCACCTATGATCGGCTAATAAATCCAGCTCGGAAAAGTCAAAAATAGCAACCCACACATCCCAAATCATAGGTTTCAGACAACACATACCTATGAAAGACTAAGAAATCTAGCTCAGAAAAGCCCGAAATAGTAATTTACATATCCCAAATCATAGGTTTCAGACAACACTCACCTAAGAACGTCTAAGAAAACTATCTCTGAAAAGTCATAAAAAGCAAACTACTCATCCCAAACTAAAGGTTTCAGACAACAAACACCTATGAAAGGCTAAGAAATTCAGCTCAGAAAAGTCAAAAGTAGCAATCCACCCATCCCAAATCATAGGTTTCAGACAACACACATCTATGAAAGACTAAGAAATCCCACTCAGAAAGGCCCTAAATAGTAATTTACATATCCCAAATCATAGGTTTCAGACATCATTCACCTATGAAAGACTAAGAAACCTTAGCTCAGAAAAGCCTGAAATAGCGAAACTACTCATCCCAAACTAGAAGTTTCAGACAACAAACGCCTATTACGGACTAAGAATCATAGCTCTGAAAAGTTCAAATAGCAAACTACACATCCCAAATCATAAGTTTCAGACAACACACAACTATGAACGGCTAAGAAATCTAGCTCATAAAAGACAAAAATAGCAAACCACTCCTCCCAATCATAGGTTTCAGTCAACACACACCTATTAAAGGCTAATAAATTCAGCTCAGAAAGGTCAAAAATAGCAAACTACGTATCTCAAATCATAGGTTTCAGTCAGCACACACTAACGAAAGACTAAGAAAACTAGATCAGAAAAGTCTAAAATAGCACACTACTCACCCCAAAATATACGTTTCAGACAACATTCACATAAGATATACTAGAAAAACATATCTCAGAAAATACTGAAATATCAAACTACACTTACAAAAATAATATTTTACTGACCCAACCGACATCTGAAATGATCAGAAACAAAGATCAGACAAGTTGAAAATATAAAACTACACATACCAAATCATAGGTTTCAGAAATCACACACCTATGAAAGACTCTGAAATCCAACTCAGAACAGCCCGAAATAGTAATTTACATATCCCAAATCATAAGTTTCAGACAGCATTCACCTACGAAATACTAAGAAACCTTAGCTCAGAAAAGTCTGAAATAGCCAACTACTCATCCCAAACTCGAAGTTTCAGACAACAAACACCTATGAGTGACTAAGAATCCTAGCTATGAAAAGTCCAAAAAGCAAACTATACCTCCCAAATCATAACTTTCTGAAAGGACACACATATGAAAGTCTAAGAAATCCAGCTCAGAAAAGTCAGAAATAGCAAATTAATCATCCCAAATCATAGGTGTCAGTCAACACACACCTACGAATGTCTAAGAAATCCTGCTCAGAAAAGTCAATAAATTGCAACCCACACATCCCAAATCATATGTTTCAGACACCACACACCTATGAAAGACTAAGAAATCCAACTCAGAAAAGCCCGAAATAGTAATTTACATATCCCAAATCATAAGTTTCAGACAGCATTCACCTACGAAATACTAAGAAATCTAGCTCAGAAAAGTCCGAAATAGTAATTTACATATCCCAAATCATAGGTTTCAGACATCATTCACCTACGAAATACTAAGAAACCTTAGCTCAGAAAAGTCTGAAATAGCCAATTACTCATCCCAAACTCGAAGTTTCAGACAACAAACACCTATGAGTGACTAAGAATCCTAGATCTGAAAAGTCCAAAAAGCAAACTATACCTCCCAAATCATAATTTTCTGAAAGGACACACCTATGAAAGACTAAGAAATCTAGCTCAGAAAAGTCAAAAAATATCAACCCACACACCCCCAAATCATAGGTTTCAGACATCACACACCTATGAAAGACTAAGAAATCCGGTTATGAAAAGTCAGAAATAGCATCTAACACATCCCAAATCATAGGTTTCAGACATCACACACCTATGAAAGGCTAAGAAACCTAGCTCAGAAAAGTCAGAAATAGCAAATTACATATCCCAAATCATAGGTTTCAGACAACAAACACCTATGAAAGGCTAAAAAATCCAGCTCAGAAAAGTCAAAAGTAGCAATCCATCCACCCCAAACTATAGGTTTCAGACAACAAACACCTATGAAAGGCTAAGAAATCCAGCTCAGAAAAGTCAAAAGTAGCAATCCACCCATCCCAAATCATAGGTTTCATAGAACACACGCCTATGAAAGACTAAGAAATCCAGCTCAGAAATGTCAAAAATAGCAAACTACAAACCCCAAATCATCGGTTGCAGTCAACACACATCAACGAAAGACTAAGAAACCTAGCTCAGAAAAGTCAAAAATAGCAAACTATTCACCCCAAACTATTGGTTTCAGACAACATTCACCTACGAAATACTAGAAAACCTTAGCTCATAAAATCCGGAAATAGCAAAATATACATTCCAAATCATAATTTTCTTACAATTCATACCTATTATATAATAGAAAACATAGCTAAGAATGGCCGAATATATCAAATTACAACCTACTAGTCCCAGGTTTCAGTAAACACTCAACGCAGAAAGACTAAGACAAACAACAAAGACAAGTAAAAAATAACAACCTACACCCCACACTTCATAATTTTCAGGCAACACACATCAACGAAAGGCTAAGAAACCTAGCTCATAAATGCCTGAAATAGCAAACTACTCATCTCAAACTATTGGTTTCAGACAACATTCACCTAGGAAATACTAGGAAACCTTAGCTCAGAAAAGCCTGAAGTAGCAAACTACGCATCCCAAATCATAGGTTTCAGACAACACACCTCCCCGAAAGACGGGTGCACGGGCTGAGCCTTTGTGGGTCTTTGTGTCCCTTGAGGATCGGTGGTCCTGTGGGAGCGCGGGGGGACGTTGGCGGACCGGTGTAGGGGCGTGGGAGGTCGGGGGATGGCAGGGGGGGGTCTGGGGAGGCCTGGGGGGCGCCGGGATGGGCTTTGAGGGCCGGGGGGACAGTTGGGGCCCGTGGAAGGGCCTTTGGGACCCCGTTGGTCCTTGGGGAGCGCGATGGCCCTTTGGGGACCGGAGGAGGGCCTTTGGGACCCAGGGTGGGCCTTTGGGGGCCTGTGGGACCTTGGGGGACCGGGGGTGGGTCTTTGGGCCCCGGTGGGGCCTTTGGGTGCCCGGGGGACCTGTGAGGACCAGGGGAGGGCTGTTGGGGTAGGTGGGGGCCGGTGGAGGGCCTTTGGGACCCTGTTGGTCCTTTGGGAGCTCGATGGGCCTTTGGGGACCGGAGGAGGGCCTTTGGGGGCACAGGGAGGGCCTTTGGAGCACAGGGATGGTCTTTGGGGGTCCGGGGGGGACAGTTGGGAGCCTGGGGGCCTGGGGGAGGGCCTTTGGGGGCACAGGGAGGGCCTTTGGGAGCGCCGGTGGACCTTTGGGAGTTTGGGGGGCTTTGAGGACCGGGGGCTTCCTTCGGGGTTGGGGTAGGAGGATTGGAACCCTTTGGGGTTGGGTTAGAGGACCTCACAACACTGTTCAAATGAAACTTGTGTATTATAACGACCACACTCAAAACCTCCTCCAAAATCTCTTCAAAAATCTTCTTTTAAAATGTCTCTATCTGTTTCACCGAAATAGTTCCATAACCTGTCTAAAACGGTTTCGCCCAAATAATCCCTAAACGCAAATTCAGCGTGTTCCTTTGTTATTGGCATCTCTGTGCTAACGCATTTCAAATTATTTGGAAACCTTCTCGCGCGCTAAAACAATTCATCGCTAAGATGTTTCTTGCCTAATTGTTTCCATGGCCTTTGGTTATTAATATCCTTTGGAGTTCGACCAGTAGAACTGTTCCCGAGGCAAAGACATTAATGATTTTGGATCTATTCCTGGAGAAATGTTTCTAGGTGAAAATTTTTAAAGTCTGACAGATGATGTCATTGATTGATTGATCTGTCAAGAAAGGGAAAATTAATTTGTTGTTTCTAAGTGGAATTATTGATTCACGATAGGTGAATTGAGGTCGACAGCACAGATGTTCTGACTCGTGACAGCATCACTTGGTTTATGGTTTTCTCAGTGAGAAAGTTCCTGTTTTTTCAAATTCTCACTGACAAAAACCATAAAAACATACAAAAATGTGAGAAAGTTCATGTTTTTCAAATTCTCACTGAGAAAAACCATTAAACAGACATGAATTGCTTTTGACATCCATAAATGTGACTAAGTCCATGTTTTTCAAATTCTCACTGACAAAAACCATTAAACATCCATGAAAAACATCAAATAAATCGACCCACACACATAACCATCCATGAAAACATACATAAATGCGAGAAAATTCCTGTTTTTTCAATTGAGCAAATTCCTTTTTTTTAATTCTCACTGAGAAAAACATAAAACAGACATGAATTTCTGTTTACATCCATAACTGTTACAAAGCCACTGTTTTTCAAATTCTCACTGACAAAAACCATTAAAACAGACATAAATGTGAGACAATTCATGTTTTTCAAATTCTCACTGACAAAAACCATAAAACATCCATAATTTGATGTTGACATCCGAGAAAAACATAAAATAAATCTAACAACACACATATCCATCCATGAAAACAACCATAAATGCGACAAAATTCATGGTTTTTCAAGTGAGAATTTCATCTGTTTTTACATTCTCACTGAGAAAACCATAAACCACGTGGTTCTCGTGGGATCAATAGGGGCCATTCTACTTACAAGTACGAAATCCAAGTTCTTAGGCTAGGCTGGTATTGATCAAGACCGCATCCAGAAGGGGGGAGGGCTACTACCGGGTTTGGACACACACACCCAAAATTTTGGCACGATCTGTAAAAAAAAAAATAACAAAAATGTATATAAATAAACTTTTGATGCATTCGTAAGGTTGTTTGGCCCCCCCACAAACAAAAATCTTTGATATAGCTTAGTAATGATGGTACTTAATAAAGGGGGGGGGGGGTCTCAGAAGCAAAAAAAGCGAACTGTATGAAAAAAGTTCGAAGTTATGGGACAAATCCAAAAAATCATGAGACTTAATAAAGGGGGTATTGGCAATCTACGCGCTCATCCTTTTGTGGTCCTGTTTTGGACTTGAATCGTTTTATTTTCTGGTTCTAAGCTGATTAAAGTTGAAAACCAATATTAATAAAGTCACATAGTAAGTCAAACTTAAACAAATTACTATGAAGGAATAAATACAACATAAAACGAACAGAAATTAAATCAATAATCAACTCAATGAACACTATTTACCACAAACTGGAGCAGGGCCATAATCGCCCCCTTTAAGCTGTTAAAGGGGAATGCGATATTTACGGTTTACTGAAAACAATATTTGTTTATTTTCAGAGGCAACGCTATAGCGTTGCCTGTAGTAAAGGCCATACGGCTCCAATGTTTTATTATTATTAATTAAAAAAAAAACTTTCCGAAAAATAAGATTTTCAACGAAAATTAAAGGACATTTTAAACTTAAGGTCAGCAGATACAAATGCCTGCTAAAATTCAAACTCAAAACGACCAGAAATCATAGAAAGCGCGCTAACGCTGCCTAAGCAAAGAACGATGTGGGCACAATGTGTGTTTTTTTGTTCTCCAGACCCGGGCACTTCGTATCGAAGGAGTTGTCGTAGAAACTTCGAAAAGGGCTCACTCGATTGGAAATTCGAGTTGCTAGTACCCCATTCAATAGTAGAATGTGATCGGAGGGCAACTAGTCCCCCCATGCCTATCATTCCCCAAAACACATCCAATTAAAAGTTTGAGATAGCCATGTTTTTCAGCGTAGTCGATTTCCGAATAGAAAATATTTTTTTGAGGAGGAAAATCCTTCACAACCCTCGGGGAAAGGGTTTTAATATATGCCCTGAGGGCATATAAGAACGATGTTGGCACAATGTACTATTTATTCTTTTTTCCTTTAGAGCAGGGTACTTCATATGGAAGGGGTCGTCGTAGAAACTTCAAAAGAGGCTCATTCGATTGGAAATAGAGCGTTTTAGTGTCATTTTTAATAGTCGAAAGTGATTGGAGGGTAACTAGCCCCCCCCCTCCCACGCCCATCATTCCCGCACACACATCCAATCAAAATTTTGAGATAGCCATTTTGTTCAGCGTAGTTGATCTCCAGATAGAAAATACGTTTTTGAGGAGGACAATCCCCCACAGCCCTTAGGGCAAGGGTTTTAAGTTATGCCCTGGGGCGATATAAGGTTTATATAGAAGGCGTTGTCGTAATAACTTCAACACTGGCTCATTCCATTGGAAATTCGAAGGACTAGTACCCTTTGTAATAGTCGAAAGCGATTGGAGGGCAACTAGTCCCCCCCCCCCTCGCCCATTATTCCCACAAACACATCCAATCAAAATTTTGATATAGCCATTTTGTTCAGCGTAGTTGATTTCCAAATAAAAAATATGTTTTTGAGGAGGACACTCCCCCACAACCCTCAGGGCAAGGGTTTTAACTTATGCCCTGGGGGCATATAAGGTTTTTATAGAAGGGGTTGTCGTAGAAACTTCTAAAAAGGCTCATGCGATTGGAAATTCAAGGGGATAGTGTCCTTTTTAATAGTCGAAATTGATTGGAGGGCAACTAGCCCCCCCCCACGTCCATCATTTCCCCAAACACATCCAATCAAAATTTTGAGATAGCCATTTTGTTCAGCGTAGTTGATTTCCAGTTAGAAAACATGTTTTTGAGGAGGACGCTCCTCCAGAGCCCAGACCTTCCCAAAGCCAGGACAAAATTTGCACTTTACTGAAAAAATGCAAATAAATGTGCATTGTCAGTTTAATATACATATACTGATATTTAGTAATCAAAATCTTAATATTATTTGATTTATTAAAGTTTTAAAAGTAAAAACATTTATATTTTTTTCAGCAAAGTGCAAGTTTTTTCTGGCCTTGGGAAGGCATAGGGGTTTTGCGCCAAACTTGTGTTAATTTCTGCTCGTTTTGAGCTTGACTCGGTTTTTTATTGTAATTTCTGTTCGTTTTGGGTTTCATTTATTTATCGATGCTGATTTGTGGTAGTTTCACGCTTGGTAGATTATTTTATTTTATTTTTGCTCATTTTTTGTTTAATGGAGTTCTTTACTTTTCTTTGAAAAACTTATTTTATGGAAAAAGTTTTTTTAATTAATTATTATTAAAGAATAAATGAAACTCAAAACGAACAGAAATTAAATAAACAATCATAGGAAAAAAGATACAACAAGTAATAATATAAATGAATAAATAGATTTTTAAGCGAGTAATGCTTAGATTGAATATCAAAACAAAGCTTCAAACGAAAAAAAATATTTTGCTATTGAAGTGCAAATGAAACTTAAAACAAACAGAAATTCATTAAAACCAATTTTATTAAAAATATTTTCTTTTGTACTTAATATTGAAAATAAACATTAAAATTAAAATTTTGAACTGATGAGCATTCAGCAATTAATATCATTATAAATCAAATATTCAGTTTAATTTATTATTTCTTTCTAAAGTTGTTCGAATATAGTTTCAGAGACGAATATTTCGAAGACGAATATAGTTTCACTACTAACAAGAGTTTGGATACTGTCCCCTTCCTTAACTGTAACTAAAAACAAAAAGCCTACTGCGTGATTGGCGTTTCATTGAAAACGAATTATATTACAAATATTTTCTTTTTCAGTTCTTACAGCATAGAAAATAAAAATAAAATTAGAGTGAAATAAATTCTTGAACTGATGGATCTTTCAACAGTTCATATCATTATACATCAAATGTTCAATTTGATGTTGTTATACTTTCCAGGACTATTCAAGACGCATATAGTTTTCAGTAAAGCGCCAATGACGCAGCAGGTTTTAGACTTTTACAGTCTAAAAGACAGAGGCGATACCCAAACTCTTGTTTGTAGTGATTTTTGTTTGTTTCAAGCTTAATTTGCATATTCAATTTAAGTTTCACTCGTTTTAAGATTTATTTATTCATTTACATTAATATCTATTGTATGTTGTTTTTTTTTTGCATTGATTGTTTATCTAATTTCTGTTCGTCAAGTTTCATTTATTCTTCAATAGCAAAATATTTTTTTTCGTTTTAAGCTTGATTTTCATATTCAATATAAGCACTAATGCAGTCGGATTAATCGTTTAAAACATAAAAAAGCTTTTCAATTAGACTCTGCTTTTTTATTTAGATAGTTTACTTTTTTTTTTTTAATTATCGTTGATTACCCTTTCACAAATACATTGGTTACCAACAAAGAGAATATACGACTCAAATTCATTCTGTTTCAAATATTTTCACGATTAAAACTTCTATTAGCCCCCGCTAATGCGGAATGAAATTGGAATTTCGAATCGTATTTGTTATTTTCTTCTAGTTTTTGTTTATACTGATACTGATCCTGAAATATGTATTAACAGGTATTAACATGTATTAACAAGTTCAGGAAAGAAGCAATAGCACAAAACAGGTGCACACAACAGGGAACCTTTTTCCCTGGCCACTTTTCACGGAAGGGTTGCCAAAGAAATTTGGGAGGGGCCCGTTCAATTGGCAATTAAATGTTTTAAGGGCAGAAAGGGATTTCTGCCAGCCTCCCTTTTCTTTCCTTTTCTTCTATCCGCCCCCTTTAAGTTCAATGATATTGGACCCAAATTCGGTGATTTGCAGCCATTTTGTTTAGAAACGTCTAAAAGTCTAATAAGTATGCCCCTTGTATGCTTATTAGACTACATATCAGACTAGTATGTACCAGCAGCATATTTGATCTTTGATTTTTTTTTTTTTTTTGTCTTTATCCTAAACAAAAACTAGAGCAAAATAGTAAATACCTTTAATATTTGAAATTCGGATCTCTTATCAGACTAATGAAAACCGCGTTTTGTCAGTGTTGTCACCTTGGACTGTAAAAACAAGTAAAACTAATTAGCTGAATTTGGCAACGTTTTTCGTTCGTAAAAATTCAAACATTAACAATCTGTTGATTCCCAAAGACAACTAACACCTTTTTAAGCGGTTCAGTGCCTTAAGTTTTTGGCTTATATAAGCTGATTTCTCACCTGCGTTTCTTTCGTTCTGTAAATTTGGGCCCGCGACTACCAAACTATATAACTACATATGGAGGCATTTTTCATTGAAAATTGAGTTCATGATTCTTCTTAATTTTTAAGTTGTGTATACGAGACCGTGAATGTCCGAAATTCGTGGATGTCGACATTCACCGGTGAATGTACGAGTGATTTTGTTTTCTTGGATTTAGTCTGCGTTGCCAGTCAATTTTTTCAGCTTAATGCAAGGCTTGAGGATAACAGGTTAGGTTAGATTAGATTTAGTTAGGTTAAGTTTGGTTTTTGGCCCGTTTCTGATATTTATAACCAAATTTAGCCTAACATGATCTAATCTAAATCAACGTAAACCAACTACTTTTACCGTCATAGCTTGCGCGAGACTGAAAAAGCTGACTTGCAAAGCTAATTGAATCAAAAAAAGAAGGAATTTTGGACATTCACCGGTGAGTGTCGACATTAGCTAGATTTCGGACATTCACTGTAACATATATATGGTTGTTTAAGTTTTGACTTAACTGCTCCAAAATATTAGACTTTTATTTTTCGTCCCGGTACTTAAAGTGATTGCCCGAAAGGGAAGTCAAATAAACCTATCTTTTTTACCCGTTGTTGTATTTACCTATGGCTCCTATGCCAAGTCAGTAAAAAGATAAAACCTGGTTGTTCCTTTCTTATGAAATTCAAGCTAGTGAAATGAACGGAAACTCTTTACAAGTAAAGTCTCTGCATCTCTGTGCCCAGTTTTTCATGCGTCAAAGATTTTACCTCGTGATTCGGCGTCGTCTGGAGTGTGCGTAAAGTACGAGCCGCCTGCCAACACGAACCGACAATTACTAACGACACAACTGATACAAGTCGTGCTATAAGGCGAAATAAAAATAAGTAAAAATCATAGCCTATATATGTCTTACAGCAAAGGCCACCCAGGAAGGGTGTAGATAAATTCCCCCTTCTCAAAGACATTCTAGAATATTAGAAGATAGTATATCCCTTTTATAATATTAGAAGGATATCGCTCTGTACAATACCTCTTCTTGAATGTCAGAAGACATTATATCTCTTCTGAAATGGTAGACGGATATCTCCTTGTACGATATTCCTTCTAAAATATTAGAACAGATTATATCCCTTATAGAATATTAGACTGATATCCCTTCGTACGATACTTCTTCTAGAATATTAGAAGAGGTTATACCCCTTCTAGAACACTAGACGGACATCTTTTTGTACTATATTTCTTGTAGAATATTAGAAGAGATTGTATTCCGTATATCCTTTTTGTAAAATATTCCTTCTAGAATATTTCTAGATTGTTTATGCAAAGGATTTTATTTGCAACTAAAAGGATTTCTTTCAGAGAATTACTTATTTTCAAGATATTTTTAGAACACATGCCAGTAAATATGGACATTTTGTCGCAAGGCCTTTGAAGCTAAATTTGAAGGCGAGAAAATTTTGGTTAAAATAAACTTTTCATTTTTTAACCATTCCCTGCATTATCCTATTGAATTGTCTGTCATTTTGGGAGAATTTCTTTAATTTCTATTCACTTTTTATCATTTAGTTAAATGAGTTATATCAGCAATATTAAAATGTTCCCATGCATTTTAGAATGTGTCGATAGCATGTCGAAGTAAAATAGTACGTCTTTTAGAAGACTTCGATGTTTGCAAAGACATTCGATTTGCAAAGACTTTGAATATTGCAGACATTTTTTTTCATGAATAGGCTACGGCAGGGACGTACGCAAGCGGGGGGGGGGGGGCATACGGGCCCGCCCCCCCCCGAAATCTCATGATTTTTTTTTTATTTTCCCATAATTTTTTGATACTTCTCACAGAATAAGGGATTTGAAGGATTCCCCCCCCCCTGAAACAGATTCCTGCGTACGTGCCTAGACTACGGATTTGTGTGAAGCTAAGAAAACATTTTTTTATCAGATATGTTTTTAATTACTATAAAGTATTTAATATCTTTTGAGATAATGACACCAGCTGGGACTCATCCGGGAACGAGACATCTGCTTCAGTTTCTTTTTTTCTGGCAATATCCTGGCAAGACAGAAAGAAGAGCTATTTTCGAGCTGTTCTTGGTAATGAACGAGATGTAAAGAGCGAAACTTGTCAATAGATATAGAAAATCTAAAAAACTATAATTCTGGTAAGATTATACAAAACAAAAGAATTGATTTTCTTGCTGATTCCAAGTATGTAAGGTCCGTAATTTTTAACTTATTTATCGAAGGTAATTAGCACCAGAAAAAGTGTATATTTTATGCACAGGCGGTTTAAGGAGGGGACATGGGGCACTTGCCCCAGGCGCAGAAATTTTAGGGGTGCAAAATTTCAAATAAATAATATAACGGTTATAATAACTTTGTAATCTTTCAAATTTTATGTTTTTTAAAATAAACATAATTTCGACACAGTTAGCGGTTAGAGGACACAGTTAGTGGTAACACATATTTTTCACATATCTTCATTGCCATTTCTAAAAAATATAAGTAAGTAACAATAAAAGTAAAATATTTCGATGATATAGACCCCATTCAGTTTTTCTAAGTTCAACGAACTCCGACATATAAAAAAAAAAAATTTTTTATATGTCGACATGTAAACATATAAAAAAAATTTATGTGTCGACATATAAACATGAAAAAAAAAACTACGCAATATAAAAAAAGACACATTTTCTATAATAAATCTATTGATGTGTTAGAATTAATTGTGCATTACGGAGATGAAGGGGTCTTAGCTAACTTAAAAATTGTGTATCAAATATTATTAATGGTTGCAATGTCGGTGGCCAGTAATGAGCAGTCGTTTGCCTTAGAACCGTTATTCCCAACGTGGGGCACAGGCCCCACCAGTGGGGCATAGCAATATTTTGGTAGGTAACGTGACATTCACCATTCGGCTGACTACTTTAGAGCCTTGATTTTGGAGAGAACAGCTTTCATGTGAATGACGTCACATTCAAATGCATTTAAAGAGAAAAAGATCGATTATAGTAGTGCAATGACGTTATACATTGTATAAAAAGTGTTATATTAAAACTTTTTTTCATTAGATAACAAGTTAAGGGCCTTTTAAGCTTCCTTCAGACGGATACACTTAGAATTCTGAATACGAAACTTTAAGTATCACTAGGGGACACCAGGATCTTAGGAATGCCTAGGTCGTGCAGGACCCAAAATCGGTTGTGAACAAGGGCCTTAGACCCTTCAGAGCGAGGAATGGTGCATAGGGCGTCCACGAAACCTCACCAGACGACATGAATCCGAGCTGCAGCCGTGACTTCCTCCCACTGTGGTCGAAGAGACATCTCCCTTTACTCAGATCCAGTTCGTACTGCCGTCGCAAGGTGTTTCTTGGTCGGGAAGGAGTCAGGATATCGACACGTCAGTAACACTACCGTCAGGACATCGACAAAATCTGTCATAACATTGACAAAAATCCTTCAGAATCCCTACCCGTCAGAACATTGACAGTCATAATATGGACATGTTAGTTCATTGACAGTCACAATTGGTACCCGTCAGAACGTCGACAGTCATAACATCGACACGTCAGGACATCGACAAAATCCGTCATAACATCTAAAACTCTAAAACCTCAGTTTTTTTGGGGTTTAGAGGGAAAATGTACCTAGGTTAGGTTACGTATTTAATATATGCTATTCTTTACCCCCACCCCCGTGGTGTGCAAATTTATAGCCGAAATTTGTTTCTAAACTATTATATACTTATTAATATAATATAAACTTATAATTTTTTTTGTCCTGACGGATTTTGTCGATGTCCTGACTTGTCGATGTTATGACTGTCGACGTTCTGACAGGTAGCGATTGTGACTGTTGATGTCCAGACGTGTCGATGTTATGACTGTCGAAGTTCTGACGGATTTTCCTTGTCCACGAAATGACGTTTAGTGCTTTTGACGGTTAGATGAAATGGTAGCACCCCCTTGGTCAACCTCTTTCGTGCCACCCTTAAGGGCAACACACATAAAATGTACATGGGGTCGATCCTCTGGTATACGAAGGACGTGGCCAAGGTATGTCCATCTCCTACGTTTTAGAAGGTTAGCAACTAATAGTTGACCGGTTCACCGGCTAACTTCTATGGTCTTGACGTTTTCCTGCCACGATATGTTCAGTGTTCTTTTAAGGCACATGTTTTCAAAGGTTAGGACACATTTCTCCAGGTGGAAATCTAGTTTCCAGCATTCACTTGCATAGAGGAGAATGGACATCCCATTGCTATTCACGAGGCCGAGTTTCAAATGCATAGAGTATTTCATACTGCGCCAGATTGGTTTCAACTTATTTACAGCCGCTGTTGCTTGCCCAGTCCTCCTCTTGATTTCTTTGGCTATTTCGCCATAATAATTCCAGATTGGTTTCAACTTATTTACAGCCGCTGGTGCTTGTCCAGTCCTCCTCTTGATTTCTTTGGCTATTTCGCCATAATAATTCCAGATTGGTTTCAACTTATTTACAGCCGCTGTTGCTTGTCCAGTCCTCCTCTTGATTTCTTTGGCTATTTCGCCATAATAATTCCAGATTGGTTTCAACTTATTTACAGCCGCTGTTGCTTGTCCAGTCCTCCTCTTGATTTCTTTGGCTATTTCGCCATAATAATTCCAGATTGGTTTCAACTTATTTACAGCCGCTGTTGCTTGCCCAGTCCTCCTCTTGATTTCTTTGGCTATTTCGCCATAATAATCAAACCAACTCCGGAGGTACTTAACTCATTGACCTGTTCAATTGCTTTATTTTTGCGTGTCAGTGACAGCGGAGAATCAGATGTAGCCATGCTCTTTATCCTACTGACATTCACTGTAAGCCCCAATTTTTCGGTCTTTTCATCTATGGTGTCGAATAGCAGCTGCAATCGTTGTTTCGCTTCTTGGGGAAGATCAATGTCGTCAGCGCAGACCAGGTCAGAGATATAATCGGCTGCAAATTTTCAATTCCAAAGCCTGATGACTTCCTTAGAATGTGGTCCATAACAATAACAAACAGGAACAGGGGTAGTCCCTGTTTGCCACAAGACATTATCTTGAGGAAATGCGTATCCCGATATTCTGCACGCACACAACATTCAGTATCTTCATCGAGTGCGATTAGCATTTTGACTTGTTTATCAGGTAATCCGAAATGATTCAAAATATTCCATAAAATCTTTAGATCAACTGAACCGACTGCCTTTTCAAAATCATTGTATATTGTGTTTTTGTTTTATTCCGTGGATTTTTCAACAATTAGTCTAAGAATGAAAATAAGATCAGAGCAAGACCTACCAGGTCGAAAGCCGTGTTGCTCTTCCCTGAGTTGCGATTTTATTGCAGTTCTTAGGCGTTGCAGTATGAATGTGGGTAGTATTTTACTAAGTATTTTACGAAGAGAAAAGTGAAAGTGTCTTTTCTTTTCTCGTGAAGTTTACTTCAAAAGGTAAGATTTTGTTTTTGTTCTAATATTTTAATTTTTTTCTGAGCACTGAAGACGATTTGGCGGAGGTCTTTGTCGAAATATCTGCTTATATTCAATTCATATCGTTCCACTGGATGACAACTACCCTCGTTTTTTCGTTTTTTTTTATTTTATTTTTCGGTCTTAGAATGTACTTAATGAGAATTGAACGCAAAGAATTAGAAGTGATCAATTGAGACGAGATAATAAATGATTTGTCAGAGGCTAAAGTAAGGAAAGTCAGATTTAAATAAATGGAAATATTCTTTAATGAATGAAACCTTTCTAAAATTTGGCCTGAGAGTTTTGGGAGACAGGGGGGGGGGTGGCTAATCAAGATTTTGCCCCGGTCACGGGAGAGACCAGAAACGCAACTGATTTTAGAAAAGGAGGGGGAAACCTCCAAAATACGGCTATAATCTTAGGAAATTGCACATCAAATGCAATGTGGCTTCTCGAGAATGATAGTTATAGATTGGTTTCTATTTTTTTGTTTTGCCATTTCTTTCGTGGGGATGAAAATGTTGATCCAGTGGTTCTAGTAGATCAAGAGGTGGCTCATTCGATCGGACGCTTAATTTTATAGTATCTTTTATCGCAACTTATTTCACTATATTTGTAGAATTATACAAAATTGGCAATTTACTGAAAACACAAAAACCCCGCAAAAAGAATGATGTTGCTTCCGGAGCAGAGCTTCCTTAAGTATGCAGGAAATAAAAGCCTAATTTAAAAGAGTCTTAATAGTCTCTATGGTTCTAATACCGACCTGGACACCTCCCAGATTTGCCTACAAATTAATCATGAAATGTCCATTTTAAAACCTAAATGAGAGTCATTCATTGGATTGAAAAGATTTAGCAGAAGTTACACCTAGTTAAAAGAATCTGAATCAAATGATACTAATTCCAGCAGCATAACGTGTCCACATTTCTACTAAGTGTATATATGAAGACGCTGGTCTAAAAGGGCTGTTCGCGTAATTTTAAGTTCTTCCTCTGGGCTACACGAATCGTATCGCCCCGTAGGCACATTTTTCATTCAGTTTTAATCAATCTAATTAAAATGGACATGTTGGAATTTGATCCAATCTCATACGGGGTTACGGGGGCGCCCTAGGGAACAAAGGAATTTCACTCAGGGAGCTGGTAAGCTGCCCGTTGACAAGTTTTAATGCTTCAACAGTCCTAGGGCAACAAACTGGGAAATCTTTGGATACTAACTGTTCTGGAATATGGAGGCCTTTGTGAAAATCCAGGATATTTATTTTGTACAAACCACGCATTGTTTGGGTGCTACATCGCGTGTTTTATTATGGGTATGTTGCAAGATTAGCCTCACATTTTGTAATCAACATACTTGGGATACTGGTGACAGCCTTTTCGTGTTGCCCCTGAGAGTATTAGGCAATTTCACTCACCATATAGCTATTGCTGCCCAGTTCCTGACCAGGAGGCAGATGCATTTTGTGGAATACGATACGTAGATTGAATTGACTGAAGTTAGTGATGGATTACAAAATCATCCACGGGGGGTGGGTCAATACCCCTGGATATCTGAGGTTCCAGCTGTGAAGCAAAGAAAAAATCTCCTGAGGGACAATCCGAGGTGAGAGAAAGAAGTTTTGTTGGTAGTACAAGCTCTGAGGATCAAGTCGCGCTTGCTGGTGATGGCTGGCGAGTCGTGTGTGACTCTTCTCTTTTGAGAGGAGAGTGTTGCCTGTCTAAGCGGGTCTGAAGCTGGTGGATGTGGCTCTTGGGATGGGGGAAATGGGGGTGGGGAAAATGGGGTAGCTTGTCTTGACACTGCCGAGGAAGGCTCTCTTATAAATGGGAAAAAGAAAAAAAAGATAGGTAAGCCTATCTCAAAATATCATTCCGAGGGGGCGCCAAAAATCTAGCGGCTAATACTTCTACTACTATTGTTAACAAATCATAGGGGCACCAATATGCCCGAGGCTACCACAGCTGCGCACGCTCCTCCTCCATCCCAAACTATTTAAAGCTTCACTCTTTACCCCTTTAATTAGTGCTACATTATATTTTTTTCTGGGAGTGGATACAATGGGCCTTTATTGGTTGAATCTTGACTCTGTTTTGTGTCTTGTCCCATCATAGGCAGCGCATTAGCGCCGCCTAAGTAAAGAGCAATATGTTTTCAATGTCGTTTTTTCTTTTCTCCAGGTCACTTCGTGCGAAAGAAGTGGTCGTAGAACTATGGAGAGCGGAAATATTTGATTTCAAATTGAAAGTTCTTGTGCCCTTTTCAGGGAAAAGGCAACCAGCCCTTCCCATCCCCTTTTTAGCTACCCTCCCCTCTGCTCTCTCAAAATTTTGAGACAGCAATTTTACTTAAAACATTCAAAAGGTCCAAAAGCTATGCCTCCATGGTTGATATTACCCCTAAATCCCCTGGGGCAAGGACTGAAAATTATGCAGGTTTTCAATTGTCTACATATAGGTTTTGTTATTGGGAAGGGGGGTATATATGATCCTGGTTTTCCGAAAAGACTAAGGGTATTAAAGTGAATATTACAGGGAAAGTTGAGGGGGGGGGGGTATTAACCTAAATCAAAAGACGATGTACAGGCAGGCTGTCAAAGCGGTGTATCCCCAATCTGTCAGGGACAAGATAAGTGTATTATTTTTTTACTTTCAGGAGATACTGAGCTAAATTAGAAGACGTAATGTGCAGCTAAGCAGTCAAATATTTGTATCTGCAATATCTCAGGGAGAGATAAGGGTGATAATTTAAACTTTCAGTCTCAGGCGATTTTGAAGAAAAATCAAAAGACGCTTTTGAAATCCAGATTGTCAACAGGACTTATCTGCAATATCTTAGGAACGATTAAGCGTGTTTTTTTAAAACTCTGAGGGGATTATGAAATAAATCAAAACGCGCTGTTTGCATACAGTCTGCCGAAAGAGCGTATCTGCAATATCTCAGGAACGGTTAAGGGTATTAAGTAAACGACACAGCATTTGCACTGGATTATGATGAATGAACAAATCTTCTGCGTTCGGTCTGTTTTGGTGGGCTTTTTTGGCTGAAAAACCTGTTCCTAGCTAATTTGTCAATTATGTGTTGCCTTTCCCCCGTAGTAGCATAATATTCGTAGGCATGAATATATAATGAGTCGGAGGCAATAGGTTTGAAATTGTCTGTGCAGGATTTCGCCTCTTGTTGATAGCAGAGCATCGCCAAGTGTGGAAAACCAAGTTTTGACAAAGATGAGTCCAGGATTGCACAAAGCATCCATTCAACTGGAGATCCCGGTACTTCTTGCTGTCCGGTTCTAAACCGGCTTAAGTGCTTTGAATAGATGCTTGAATGGAATGTAATGGAGGAGGAGCGTGCGTATCTATGTTGGCCTTTGGTGGCGTGGTGCTGTTCTGAGTTGTTAGCAGCAGTAGTAGTAGTATAATGCTGCTTCCATCAACAATTTTATCCCATTTGACAGTTTTATCTCAATCCTTGAAGAATGAATGCCCTAACGCAAGGATAATATGGTAAAATTTATGTGTTTTCACAATGCTTCGAGAATGAAAAGGCTCATTTAGTTATATTTGCTTTAAATTAAAATACAAATGCTCAATTCAAGTTGTTGGGAAATATAATTGGTTAATAAAGTATCTGTAATTACCGGCTGGGTATGTTTATTGCATTTTAAAGTGTTTTCAGGATAATTTGATTTGTCTGTCGCAATTCTTAAAAAATGAATGGTCTATCGCAGGAGCATTGTGATAAACAGTCAATTCTCCTTTTCTTTTCTTATGTATCCCAATCCTTCCTGAATGAAACGGCTCATTTGTTTGTATCCACTTTATAAACAATCAAATGCTTAGTTGAAATGTTTGGAAAGGCAGTCGGGAAATAAAATACTTAAATTGAGGTACAACTGTGGTAAAAAAAAAAAAACTGAAAGGAAACGCGAACGTCAGGAAAGGGAGCAAGGTTTGAAGCTCTGATTAGATAAATAAAACTGTGAAGTAAAGTAACTTATCGAAGTAAAACTGCACTGTTGTATTGTCTTCGTGCAGCACTACGATCTGTTGCCAAATTTATGAGGAATTAGCATTTTTAAGTTTTTGATGATTCAGGATTATCAATTTCTCAATTAAGAAAATTTTGTAAAAGAATCGGTGCTATCCCATTATGCGGGCCTTTCTAAAAAGTCAAGTTTGGTTAAAGCTGATGAATAAAACAAAATAGGTTGAATATAAAATAGTTTAGAAACAAATTTGGGCTATATATTTGCACATTAGGGGGTTGGGGGTAAAGCATATCATATATTGAACACGTATCCTAACCTAGGTACCTTCCTCCCCAGTAGAAGTGGGGGTACCAGCCCCGTACGTACACCAAATATGGGCATAGAGTCCCTGGGGAGAACACGTGGTAATGTCAGTCTCGTACGTACACCAAATATGGGCATAGAGTCCCTGGGGAGAACACGTGGTAATGTCAGTCCCGTACGTACACCAAATATGGGCATAGAGTCCCTGGGGAGAACACGTGGTAATGTCAGTCGCGTACGTACACCAAATAAGGGCATAGAGTCCCTGGGGAGAACACGTGGTAATGTCAGTTCCCGTACGTACACCAAATATGGGCAGAGAGTCCCTGGGGAGAACACGTGGTAATGTCAGTCCCGTACGTACACCATATATGGGCATAGCCTCCCTAGGGAGAACACGTGGTTAATGGGGTCAATGACCTCTTTTTCCAATGTGTCAACAACAACAATATCGACCTTGACATTCGCTGAGAGCGTGCACTTACAACAACAACAACATCGACCTTGGAACACCTGTGCTGTCGACCTCAATTCACCTATCGTGAATCAATAATTCCCCTTAGAAACAACAAATTAATTCCCCTTTCTTGACAGATCAATCAACCAATGACATCATCTGTCAGACTTTAAAAATTTTCGCATAGAAACGATTCTCCAGGAATAGATCCATGTCATTAATGTCTTTGCCTCGGAAACAACGCTTTCGGTCGAACTCCAAAGGATATTAACAGCCAAAGGCCATGGAAACAATTCTCCAAGAAACATCTTAGCGATGAATTCTTTTAGTGCGGGAATCAGGTTTCTTATTAATTTGATATGCATTAGCGCAGAGATGCCAAAACCAAAGGGAAAACGCTGAATTAGGTTTAGGGATTATTTGGGCGAAAGTGTTTTCGACACGTTATGGAACAATTTCGGCGAAACAGTTAGAGACATTTTAAAAGATGATTTTTGAATAGATTTTAGAAGAGAATTTAATGGTGAAACTCTGTGGTCGTTATAATACACAAGTTTCATTTGAACAGTGTTGTGAGGTCCTCTAACCCAACCCCAAAGGGTTCCAATCCTCCTACCCCAACCCCGAAGGAAGGCCCCGGTCCTCAAAGGCCCCCCAAGCTCCCCAAGGGCCCCCGGCGCCCCCCACGGCCCCCCCCGCCCCCCACAGGCCATCCCCGGGCCCCCCCAAAGGCCCATCGCGCTCCTAAAGGACCAACGGGGTCCCAAAGGCCCTACACCGGTCCCCAAATGTCCCCCAGGCCCTCAACTGCCCCCCCCCCCCGGACCCCCAAAGGCCCTCCCTGTGCCCCAAAGGCCATCCCCGGGCCACCCAAAGGTCCATCGAGCTCCCAAAGGACCAACGGGGTCCCAAAGGCCCTCCACCGGTCCCCAAATGTCTCCCAGGCCCCCAACTGCCCCCCCGGACCCCCAAAGGCCCTCCCTGTGCCCCAAAGGCCATCCCCGGGCCCCCCAAAGGCCCTTCGAGCTCCCAAAGAACCAACGGGGTCCCACAGGTCCTCCCCCGGTCCCCAAATGCCCTCCAGGCCCCCCACTGCCCACCTCAGACCCGCAAAGGCCCGCCGCTGGGCCTCAAAGGGCCTCCCGATCCCCCAACGCCCTCCCCCACCCCCCAAAGGTCCCCCCGACCCGAGAAGCGCTACCAGGATGCGCCGTGGGCCAGGAAAGCGCCGCAGGATGTGCCGCAGGGATGCGCCGCGGGTCAGGAAAGCACCGCAGGGGATTCGCAGCCGGGAGGCACCGCAAGAAAGTGCCGCAGGATGAGCCGCAGGGATGCGCCGCACAAAAAGTAAACTAAAAAGTAAAAATTTCGAAATGTTATCACCCAAACGCCCTCCTCAGACCCCCAAAGGCCCTCCCCCGGTCCCCAAAGGTCCCCCCGAGCTCCCAAAGGACCACCCGCCCTCAAGGGACCCACAGACCCACAAAGGCTCTCCCCGAGCACCCGGGTTTCGTTGATGTGTGTTGTCTGAAACCTATGATTTGGGATGTGTAGTTTGCTACTTCAGGCTTTTCTGAACTATGGTTTCCTAGTATTTCCTAGGTGAATGTTGTCTGAAACCAATAGTTTGGAATGAGTAGTTTGCTATTTCAGGCTTTTATGAGCTAGGTTTCTTAGCCTTTCGTTGGTATGTGTTGACTGAAACTTATGATTTGGGATATGTAGTTTGCTATTTTTGACTTTTCTGAGTTGGATTTCTTAGTCTTTCATAGGTGTGTGGTGTCTGAAACCTATGATTTGGGATGTGTAGTTTGCTATTTTCGACTTTTCTGAGCTGGATTTCTTAGTCTTTCATAGGTATGCGTTGTCAGAAAATTATGATTTGGGATGTATAGTTTGCTATTTCAGGCTTTTCTGAGCTAAGGTTTTCTAGTATTTCGTAGGTGAATGTTGTCTGAAACCAATAGTTTGGGATGAGTAGTTTGCTATTTTTTAATTTTCTGAGATAGATTTCTTAGTCGTTTGTTGGTGTGTGTTGACTGAAACCTATGATTTGGGATATTTAGTATGCTATTTTTGACTTTTATGAGCTGGATTTCTTAGCCTTTCATAGGTGTTTATTGTCTGAATCCTATAGTTTGTGATGACTAGTTTGCTATTTTTGACTTTCCTGAGCTAGGTTTCTTATCCGTTCATAGGTGAGTGTTGTCTGAAACCTTTGATTTGGGATATGTAATTTGCTATTTCCGACTTTTCATAACCGGATTTCTTAGTCTTTCGTAGGTGTGTGGTGTCTGAAACCTATGATTTGGGATGTGTGGGTTGCTATTTTTTTGACTTTTCTGAGCTGGATTTCTTAGCCATTCGTAGGTGTGTGTTGACTGAAACCTATGATTTGGGGTGGTTAATTTGCTATTTTTGACTTTTCCGAGCTAGATTTCTTAGCCTATCATATGTGTGTCCTTTCAGAAAATTATGATTTGGGAGGTCTAGTTTGCTTTTTGGACTTTTCAGAGCTAGGATTCTTAGTCACTCATAGGTGTTTGTTGTCTGAAACTTCGAGTTTGGGATGAGTAGTTGGCTATTTCAGACTTTTCTGAGCTAAGGTTTCTTAGTATTTCGTAGGTGAATGCTGTCTGAAACTTATGATTTGGGATATGTAAATTACTATTTCGGGCTTTTCTGAGTTGGATTTCTTAGTCTTTCATAGGTGTGTAGTGTCTGAAACCTATGATATGGGATGAGTAGTTTGCTATTTTCGACTTTTCTGAGCTAGTTTTCTTATACTTTCATATGTATGTGTTGTCAGAAAATTAGTATTTGGGATGTGTAGTTTGCTATTTCATGCTTTTCTGAGCTAAGGTTTTCTAGTATTTCGTAGGTGAATGTTGTCTGAAACCAATAGTTTGGGATGAGTAGTTTGCTATTTTTGACTTTTTCTGAGCTAGGTTTCTTAGTCTTTCGTTGATGTGTGTTGTCTGAAACCTATGATTTGGGATGTGTAGTTTGCTATTTTTGACTTTTCTGAGCTGGATTTCTTAGTCTTTTCATAGGTGTGTGTTGTCTGAAACCTATGATTTGGGATGTGTGGATTGCTACAGTTGACATTTCTGAGCTGGATTTCTTAGCCTTTCATAGCTGTTTGTTGTCTGAAACCTATAGTTTGGGATGAATAGTTTGATATTTTTGAATTTTCTGAGCTAGGTTTCTTAGACGTTCATAGGTGAGTGTTGTCTTACACCTATTATTTGGGATTTGTAATTTGCTATTTCTGACTTTTCATAACCGGATTTCTTAGTCTTTCGTAGGTGTGTGATGTCTGAAACCTATGATTTGGGGGTATGTAGTTTGCTATTTTTTGACTTTTCTGAGCAGGATTTCATAGCCATTCGTAGGTGTGTGTTGACTGAAACCTATGATTTGGGATGGTTAATTTGCTATTTTTGACTTTTCTGAGCTAGATTTCTTAGCCTTTCATAGATGTGTCCTTTCAGAAAATTATGAGTTGGGAGGTGTAGTTTGCTGTTTGGACTTTTCAGAGCTAGAATTCTTAGTCACTCATAAGTGTTTTTTGTCTGAAACTTTGAGTTTGTGATGATTAGTTGGCTATTTCAGACTTTTCCGAGCTAAGGTTTCTTAGTATTTCGTAGGTGAATGATGTCTGAAACTTATGATTTGGGATATAGTATTTCATAGATGAATGCTGTCTGAAACTTATGATATGGGATATGTAAATTACTATTTCGGGCTTTTCTGAGTTGGATTTCTTAGTCTTTCATAGGTGTGTGATGTCTGAAACCTGTGAGTTGGGATGTGTAGTTTGCTATTTTCGACTTTTCTGAGCTAGGTTTCTTAGCCTTTCATAGGTATGTGTTGTCAGAACATTATGATTTGGGATTTGTAGTTTGCTATTTCAGGCTTTTCTGAGCTAAGGTTTTCTAGTATTTCGTAGGTGAATGTTGTCTGAAACCAATAGTTTGGGATGAGTAGTTTGCTATTTTTGACTTTTCTGAGCTAGGTTTCTTAGTCTATCGTTGGTGTGTGTTGACTGAAACCTATGATTTGGGATATGTAGTTTGCTATTTTTTACTTTTCTGAGCTGGATTTATTAGACTTTCATAGGTGTGTGTTGTATGAAACCTATGATTGGGATGAGTTGTTTGCTATTTTTGTCTTTTCTGAGCTAGATTTCTTAGCCTTTCATAGGTGTGTGTTTTCTTAAACTTATGATTTGGGATGTATAGTTTGCTATTTGAACTTTTCAGAGCTATGATTCTTAGTACGTCATAGGCGTTTGTTGTCTGAAACTTCTAGTTTGGGATGAGTAGTTTCGCTATTTCAGGCTTTTCTGAGCTAAGGTTTCTTAGTCTTTCATAGGTGAATGATGTCTGAAACCTTTGTTTTGGGATATGTTAATTTCTATTTCGGGCTTTTCTGAGTGGGATTTCTTAGTCTTTCATAGGTGTGTGTTGTCTGAAACCTATGATTTGGGATGGGTGGATTGCTACTTTTGACTTTTCTGAGCTGAATTTCTTAGCCTTTCATAGGTGTTTGTTGTCTGAAACCTATAGTTTGGGATGACTAGTTTACTATTTTTGACTTTTCTGTGCTAGGTATCTTAGTCGTTCATAGGTAAGTGTTGTCTGAAACCTATGACTTGGGATATGTAAATTACTATTTCGGGCTTTTCTAAGCTAGATTTCTTAGTCTTTCATTGATGTGTGTTGTCTGAAACCTTTGATTTTGGATGTGTGGTTTGCTAATTTTGACTTTTCTGAGCTGGATTTCTTAGCCTTTCATAGGTGTTTGTTGTCTGAAACATATAGTTTGGGATGACTAGTTTGCTATTTTTGACTTTTCTGAGCTAGATTTCTTAACCTTTCATAGGTGTGTCCTTTAAGAAAATTATGATTTGGGATATGAAAATTACTATTTTGGGCTTTTCTGAGTTGGATTTCTTAGTCTTTCATAGGTATGTGTTGTCTGAAACCTATGATTTGGGATGTGTGGGTTGCTATTTTTTGACTTTTCCGAGCTGGATTTCTTAGCCGTTCAGAGGTGAGTGCTGTCTGAAACTTATGATTTGGGATGGTTAATTTGCTATTTCCGGCTTTTATTAGCTAGGTTTCATAGCCTTTCATAGGTGTATGTTGTCAGAAAATTACAATTTGGGATGTGTAGTTTGCTATTTGAACTTTTCAGAGCTAGGATTCTTAGTCCATCATAGGTGTTTGTTGTCTGAAACCAATAGTTTGGGATGACTAGTTTGCTATTTCAGACTTTTCTGAGCTAGATTTCTTAGCTGCTCATAGGAGTGTGTTGTCTGAAACTTATGATTTGGGATATGTAAATTACGTTTTCGTGCTTTTCTGAGTTGGACACTTCTATATTTTTCCACACACGAAAACTTACACACACACACGTCAAAACTTACACACACAAAAGCTTAGACACACAAAAACTTACACACACACACACACAAAAACTTACACACACACTCAAAAACTTACACCCACACGCAAAAACTTATATGCACACAAAAAATTAAATTTACACAAAAACTAACACACACACTAAAAATTACACACACTCACAAAAACTTACACACACACACAAAAAAAATTACAAACACACACTAAAACTAAATCACACATACACACACACACACACATACAGACAAAAAAATTCCAAATTCACACTAAAACTTAAATGCACATAAAAACTTACATGCACACAAAAACTTACACACACGCACAAAATCTTACACGCACACACAAAAACTTACACACACACACGAAAACTTACACACACACACGAAAACTTACACACACACACACAAAAACTTACACACACACACAAGAAAACTTACACACACACACGAAAACTAACACACACACTCCAAAACTTACACACACAAAAACTTACACACACACACACACAAAAAAACATACACATTCACACGAAAACTAACATTCACACAAAAACTAACAATCACAAAAAAACTAAAACACACACACACACACACAAAAAAAACACACACACACACACAAACACACACTAAAACTTACAAACACACTAAAAAACTAACAAACACAAAAAAAATTACACACACACACACACACACACAAAAACTTACACATGCACACGAAAACTTACATGCACACAAAAACTTACATTCACACAATAACTTACACACACACACACACACACACACAAAACACACACACAGACAAACATACTACAAAAAAAACACCCAATGACATAAATTAAAACAAAAAAAAATACACACACACACACACACACACACACACACACAAAAAAAAAACTTACACAAGAACACAACAAAAACACACACGCACACGCAAAAAAACTTACAAACACACACGCACACACACACACAAAACTTACACACACACACACGAAAACTCAAACACACACTCCAAAAATAACACACACACACACACACACATACACACACACACACACAAAAACTTACACACACACACACAAACAAACACACAAATACAAACACACACACAAAAACTTACACACACCCAAAACAGATTAGACACACACAAACTTACACACACACACAAAAAAAAACAAACACACACAATAAAAAAATAACATTCACACAATATCAAACATTCACACAAAACCTTACACACACACACACAAACTTACACACACGCAAAAAAAATTACGAACACACACAAACTAACACACACACAAAAATTTACACACACACACACACACACACACACACACACACTTACAAATTTACACTAAAAATTACATGCACACAAACACTAACACACCCACAAACAAACACAAACACACGAACACTTACACACACACACGACAAAACTTACACACACAAAAGCTAACACAAGCAAAAACTTACACACAAACACACAAAAACTTACACCCACACTCAATAACTTATATGCACACAAAAACTTACATGCACACAAAAACTTACACACACAAAAACTTACACACACGCACAAAAACTTACACACACACAAAAACTTGCACACATACAAACGAACACGAACGCACACACATGAAAACTTACACACACACACGCCAAAACTTACACCCAAACACCAACTTACACACTTACCTTCTTGCAGTTACATTGTCTTAATTTTTAGTAGTTTATTTTGAATTTTTGTAGTGAAATGCAAGAGTTTGAATATTTCAGTAGTGACTTGTTGTGCTTTGCCTTCTCACAGTTACATTCTCTTGATTTTTCAAAATTCATTTTGAATTTCTGTCCTGAAATGCAAGAGTTGGAAAATTGTGGTCTTAGTCCACCAACCCGAATGGTGGAAATCCACTAGCTCAGTATTGGGGTCCCAGTCCACCAGCCTGAACGGTGGAAATTCACTCGCTCAGAATTGGGGTCTTAGTCCACCAGCCTGAATGGTGGAAATTCACTAGCTCAGAATTGGGGTCTTAGTCCACCAGCCTGAATGGTGGAAATCCACTAGCTCAATATTGGGGTCTCAGTCCACCAGTCTGAATGGTGGAAATTCACTTTTCATGTTAGGCTAGGTTAACAGCTCTTGAGATATCAGGAGAATTTAAACTAAACTTTTCCGGCGAGTATGGTTAGGTGAGGCTATATTAAGTTAGGTTAGGTTAAGTTAGGTTAGGTTAGCCCATGTACGCTTCACTTAGGTTAGCTTAGGTTAGGTGACAGACAGGCAAAAAGTTAGGTGTATGATTAGGTTAGGTTAGGTTAAGTTAGGTGTATGATTAAGTTAGGTTAGATTAAGTTAGGTTAGGCTAGGTTAGCCTACGTACGCGCGCGTACGTAGGCTAACCTAGCCTAACCTAACTTAACCTATCCTAACTTAATCTAACCTAACCTAACCTAATCATACACCTAACCTAATCTAACCTAACGTAATCAAAAACCTAACTTATGGCCTGGCTCTCACCTAACCTAAACTAGCCAAAGGGAAGCGAATGTGGGCTTACCTAAATTAACATAACCTAACTTTATCAGGCCTAAGCTAGCCATCCTTAACAGAAAAGGTTAGGCTAGCTTATAATGAGCGCTTTTTGCATTTTTGCATGTGGCTGTAGCGTTTTTGCATGTGGGTGTAAGTTTTTGTGTGTGTGTGTGTAAGTTTTTGTGTGTCTAAGCTTTTGTGTGTGGGTGTAAGTTTTTGTTTGTGTGTTTGTAATTTTGTGTGTGTTTGTGTGTGTGTGTGTTAGTTTTTGTTTGTGTGTGTGTGTATGTTTGTGTGTGTGTGTGTGTGTAAGTTTTTGTGTGTGTAATTTTTGGCGTGTGTGCGTGAGTTTTCGTATGTGTGTTTGTAAGTTTGTGTGTGTGTGTGTGTGTGTTTGTAAGTTTTTGTGTGTGTGCGTGTGAGTTTTTTGTTGTGTTAATGTGGAATTTTTTTTTTTTTTGTGTGTGTGTGTGTGTGTGTGTGTGTGTGTGTGAGTTTTGGCGTGTGTGTGTGTTTTCGTGTGTGTGTGTGTGTGTGAGTTTGTGTGTGTGTGTGTGTGTGTGTAAGTTTTTGTGTGCATGTAAGTTTTTGTGTGCATGTAAGTTTTCGTGTGCATGTGTAAGTTTGTGTGTGAGTGTGTGTGTGTGTGTGTGTAAGTTTTGTGTGTGTGTAAGTTTTGGCGTGTGTGTGTGTTGTGTGTGTGTGTGTGTGTGTGTGTGTGTGTGTGTGTGTGTGTGTGTGTGTGTGTGTGTGTGTGTGTGTGTGTGTGTGTGTGTGTGTAAGTTTTTGTGTGCATGTAAGTTTGTGTGTGCTTGTTAGTTTTCGTGTGGTTGTGTTTGTTTGTGTGTGTGTGTGTGTGTGTGTGTTAGTTTTTCTGTGTGTAAGTTTTGGAGTGTGTGTTTTAGTTTTAGTGTGTTTGTGTTTTATTTTTAATGTGTGTGTGTGTAAGTTTTTGTGTGTGTGTGTGTGTAATTTTTCGTGTGTGTGTGTAATTTTTAATTTGTGTTTTTCTTATTGTGTTATAGAGATTTATTTTGTGCTCGTTTTTTGAATTTATTGTGTTCATTTAATTTTTTATGTTCATTTTATTTTTAGTGTGCTTTTGTAATTTTTTTGTATGTATGTGTGTGTGTGTGTGTGTATGTGTGCGTAAGTTTTCGTGTGTGTTTGTAAGTTTTTGTGTGTGTGTGTGTAAGTTTTTGTGCGTGTGTGTAAGTTTTAGTGTGTGTGTAAGTTTTTGTGTAAATGTAAGTTTGTGTGTGCATGTAAGTTTTTGCGTGTGGGTGTAAGTTTTTGTGTGTGTGTGTAAGTTTTGTGTTTGTGTGTGTGTGTGTGTTTTAGTGTGTGTAATATTTTTTGTGAGTAATTTTTTTCGTGTGTGTGTGTAAGTTTTCGTGTGTGGAAAAATTTAGAAGTGTCAAACTCAGAAAAGCCCGAAAACGTAATTTACATATCCCAAATCATAAGTTTCTGACAACACACTCCTATGAGCGGCTAAGAAATCTAGCTCAGAAAAGTCTGAAATAGCAAACTAGTCATCCCAAACTATTGGTTTCAGACAACAAACACATATGATGGACTAAAAATCCTAGCTCTGAAAAGTTCAAATAGCAAACTACACATCCCAAATCGTAATTTTCTGACAACATACACCTATGAAAGGCTATGAAACCTAGCTAATAAAAGCCGGAAATAGCAAATTAACCATCCCAAATCATAAGTTTCAGACAGCACTTACCTATGAACGGCTAAGAAATCCAGCTCGGAAAAGTCAAAAAATAGCAACCCACACATCCCAAATCATAGGTTTCAGACAACACATACCTATGAAAGACTAAGAAATCCAACTCAGAAAAGCCCGAAATAGTAATTTACATATCCCAAATCATAATTTTCTGAAAGGACACACCTATGAAAGGCTAAGAAATCCAGCCCAGAAAAGTCAAAAGTAGCAATCCATCCATCACAAATCATAGGTTTCAGAGAACACACACCAACGACAGACTAAGAAATCTAGCTTAGAAAAGCCCGAAATAGTAATTTACATATCCCAAATCAAAGGTTTCAGACAACACTTACCTATGAAAGGCTAAGAAACATAGCTCAGAAAAGTCAAAAATAGCAAACTAGTCATCCCAAACTATAGGTTTCAGACAACAAACACCTATGAAAGGCTAAGAAATTCAGCTCAGAAAAGTCAAAAATAGCAATCCATCCATCACAAATCATAGGTTTCAGACAACACACATCAACTAAAGACTAAGAAATCAAGCTTAGAAAAGACCGTAATAGTAATTTAAATATCCAAAAACATATTTTTCAGACAACATTCACATATTAAAGGCTAAGAAACCTAGCTCAGAAAATTCAAAAATAGCAAACTAGTCATCCCAAACTATAGGTTTCAGACAACAAACACCTATGAAAGGCTAAGAAATTCAGCTCAGAAAAGTCAAAAGTAGCAATCCACCCATCCCAAATAATAGGTTTCAGCCAACACACACCTATGAAAGACTAAGAAATCCCACTCAGAAAATCCCTAAATATTAATTTACATATCCCAAATTCATAGGTTTCAGACATCATTCACCTATTAAAGACTAATAAACCTTAGCTCATAAAAGCCTGAAATAGTGAAACTACTCGTCCCAAACTAGAAGTTTCAGACAACAAACTCCTATGATGGACTAAGAATCATAGCTCTGAAAATTTCAAATAGCAAACTAGACATCCCAAATCATAACTTTCAGACAACACACACCTATGAATGGCTATGAAATCTAGCTCAGAAAAGACAAAAATAGCAAAACATTCATCCCAATCACATGTTTCAGTCAAAGAACACCTATGAAAGATTAAGAAATCCAGCTCATAAAAGTCAAAATTAGCAAACTAGATATCTTAAATCCTAGGTTTCAGTCAACACATCCCAAAGATAGACTAAGAAAACTAGCTCAGAAAAGTCACAAATCGAAAAAAAAACATCCCAAAAAATAGGTTTAATACACCATTCACCTAAGAAAGAATATAAAACCTTATCTCAGAAAAGACTGAAATAGCAAACTACCCATCCCAAATCATAATTTTCTGACAACACAGACCTATGAAAGGCTAAGAAACCTAGCTCAGAAAAGTCGAAAATAGCAAACTACACATCCCAAATCATAGGTTTCAGACATCACACACCTATGAAAGACTAAGAAATCCAACTCAGAAAGGCCCAAAATAGTAATTTACATATCCCATATCATAAGTTTCAGACAGCATTCACCTACGAAATACTATATCCCAAATCATAAGTTTCAGACAGTATTCACCTACAAAATACTAAGAAACCTTAGCTCAAAAAAGTCTGAAATAGCCAACTACTCATCCCAAACTCGAAGTTTCAGACAACAAACACCTATGAGTGACTAAGAATCCTAGCTCTGAAAAGTCCAAAAAGCAAACTATACCTCCCAAATCATAATTTTCTGAAAGGACACACCTATGAAAGGCTAAGAAATCTAGCTCAGAAAAGTCAAAAATAGCAAATTAACCATCGCAAATCATAGGTTTCAGTCAACACACACCTACGAATGGCTATGAAATCCTGTTCAGAAAAGTCAAAAAATAGCAACCCACACACCCCCAAATCATAGGTTTCAGACATCACACACCAACGAAAGACTAAGAAATCCGGTTATTAAAAGTCAGAAATAGCAAATTACATATCCCAAATCATAGGTTTCAGAAAACACTCACCTATGAACGGCTAAGAAACCTAGCTCAGTAAAGTCAAAAATATCAAAATAGTCATCCCACACTATAGGTTTCAGACAACAAACAGCTATGAAAGGATAAGAAATCCAGTTCAGAAAAGTCAAAAGTAGCAATCCACCCATCCCAAATCATAGGTTTCAGACAACACACACCTATGAAAAGACTTAGAAATCCAGCTCAGAAAAGTCAAAAATAGCAAACTACATATCCCAAATCATAGGTTTCAGTCAACACACACCAACGAAAGAGTAAGAAACCTAGCTCAGAAAAGTCAAAAATACCAAACTACTCATCCCAAACTAGTGGTTTCAGACAACATTCACCTACGAAATACTAGAAAACCTTAGCTCAGAAAAGCCTGAAATAGCAAACTACACATCCCAAATCAGAATGTTCTGACAACACATACCTATGAAAGGCTAAGAAACCTAGCTCAGAAAAGTCGAAAATAGCAAACTACACATCCCAAATAATATGTTTCAGACACTATACACCTATGAAAGACTAAGAAAACCAACTCAGAAAAGACCTAAATAGTAATTTAAATATACCAATTAATAAGTTACAGACAGTATTTACCTACGAAATACTATGAAACCTTAGCTCAGAATTGTCTGAAATAGCCAACTACTCATCCCAAACTCGAAGTTTCAGACAACAAACACCTATGAGTGACTAAGAATCCTAGCTCTGAAAAGTCCAAAAAGCAAACTACACCTCCCAAATCATAATTTTCTGAAAGGACACACATATGATAGGCTAAGAAATCTAGCTCAGAAAAGTCAAAAATAGCAAATTAACCACCCCAAATCATAGGTTTCAGTCAACACACACCTACGAGTAGCTAAAAAATCCAGCTCAGAAAAGTAAAAAAAATAGCAACCCACACATCCCAAATCATAGGTTTCAGAAACCACACACCTACGAAAGACTAAGAAATCCGGTTATGAAAAGTCAGATATAGCAAATTAGATAACCCAAATCATAGGTTTCAGACAACACTCACCTATAAATGGCTAAGAAACCTAGCTCAGAAAAGTCAAAAATAGCAAACTAGTCATCCCAAACTATAGGTTTCAGACAATAAACACCTAGGAAATACTAAGAAAACAAGCTTATAAAAGTCAAAAATAGCAAACTAAAAATCCCAAATCATCGGTTTCAGTCAACACACACCAACGAAAGACTAAGAAACCTAGCTCAGAAAAGTCAAAAATAGCAAACTACTCATCCCAAACTATTGGTTTCAGACAACATTCACCTACGAAATACTAGAAAACCTTAGCTCAGAAAAGCCTGAAATAGCAAACTATACATCCCAAATCATAATTTTCTGACAACGCATACCTATGAAAGGCTAAGAAATCCAGCTCAGAAAAGTCGAAAATAGTAAACTACACATCCCAAATCACAGGTTTCAGACACCACACACCTATGAAAGACTAAGAAATCCAACTCATAAAAGTCAAAAATAGCAAACTACATATCCCAAATCATAAGTTTCAGTCAACACACACCAACGAAAGGCTAAGAAACCTAGCTCATAAAAGCCTGAAATAGCAAACTACTCATCCCAAACTATTGGTTTCAGACAACATTCACCTAGGAAATACTAGGAAACCTTAGCTCAGAAAAGCCTGAAGCAGCAAACTACACATCCCAAATCATAGGTTTCAGACAACACACATCAACGAAAGACGGGTGCTCGGGGAGAGTCTTTGAGGGTCTGTGGGTCCCTTGAGGGCCGGTGGTCCTTTGGGAGCTCGGGGGGACCTTTGGGGACCGGGGGAGGGCCTTTGGGGGTCTGAGGAGGGCGTTTGGGTGATAACATTTCGAAATTTTACTTTTTAGTTTACTTTTTTTTTGCGGCGCATCACTGTAGCACATCCTACGGCACTTTCCTGCGGTGCCCCCCTGCAGCGAACCCCTTGCGGCACTTTCTTGACCCCCGGCGCATCCCTGAAGCACATCTTGCGGCGCTTTCCTGGCCCACGGCGCATCCCGGTAGCGCTTCTCTGGTCCGGGGGACCTTTGGGGGCCGGGGGAGGGCGTTGGGGGATCCGGGGGCCCTTTGAGGACCAGAGGAGGGCCTTTGAGGGTCTGAGGAGGGCAGTTGGGGGCCTGGGGGACATTTGGGGACCGGTGGAGGGCCTTTGGGACCCCGTTGGTCCTTTGGGAGCTCGATGGACTTTTGGGTGGCCCGGGGATGGCCTTTGGGGCACAGGGAGGGCCTTTGGGGGGCCGGGGGGTCAGTTGGGGGCCTGGGGGACATTTGGGGACCGGTGGAGGGCCTTTGGGACCCCGTTGGTCCTTTGGGAGCTCGATGGACCTTTGGGTGGCCCGGGGATGGCCTTTGGGGCACAGGGAGGGCCTTTGGGGGTCCGGGGGGGGGGGCAGTTGGGTGCCTGGGGGACATTTGGGGACCGGTGGAGGGCCTTTGGGACCCCGTTGGTCCTTTGGGAGCTCGATGGGCCTTGGGGGGGCCCGGGGATGGCCTTGGGGGGTCTGGGGGGGCCTTGGGGGGCGCCGGTGGCCCCTTGGGAGCTGGGGGGGCCTTTGCGGACCGGGGGCTTCCTTTGGGGTTGAGGTAGGAGGATCGGAACCGTTTGGGGTTGGGTTAGAGGACCTCACAACACTGTTCAAATGAAACTTGTGTATTATAACGACCACAGAATTTCACCATTAAATTCTCTTCTAAAATCTATTCAAAAATCATCTTTTAAAATGTCTCTAACTGTTTCGCCGAAATAGTTCCATAACCTGTCTAAAACAGTTTCGCCCAAATAATCCCTAAACGTAATTCAGCGTGTTCCTTTTGTTTTTGGCATCTCTGCACTAATGCATTTCAAATTAATAAGAAACCTGATTCCCGCGCTAAAACAATTCATCGCTAAGATGCTTCTTGGAGAATTGTTTCCATGGCCTTTGGCTATTAATATCCTTTGGAGTTCGACCGAAAGCGTTGTTTCCGAGGCAAAGACATTAATGACTTGGATCTATTCCTGGAGAATCGTTTCTAGGCGAAAATTTTTAAAGTCTGACAGATGATGTCATTGGTTGATTGATATGTCAAGAAAGGGGACTTAATTTGTTGTTTCTAAGGGGAATTATTGATTCACGATAGGTGAATTGAGGTCGACATCACAGGTGTTCCAAGGTCGATGTTGTTGTTGTTGTAAGTGCACGCTCTCAGCGAATGTCAAGGTCGTTATTGTTGTTGTTGACACATTGGAAAAAAGAGGTCATTGACCCCATTATGCAATCACGTGTTCTCCCCAGGGAGGCTATGCCCATATTTGGTGTACGTACGGGACTGACATTACCACGTGTTCTCCCTAGGGACTCTATGCCCATATTTGGTGTACGTACGGGACTGAAATAACCACGTGTTCTCACAAGGGACTCTATGCACATATTTGGTGTACGTACGGGACTGACATTACCACGTGGTCTCCCCAGGGACTCTATGCCCTTATTTGGTGTACGTACGAGACTGACAATACCACGTGTTCTCCCTAGGGACTCTATGCCCATATTTGGTGTACGTACGGGGCTGGTACCCCCACTTCTACTCTCCCCCTAAACCCCAAAAAATCACGGTTTAGTATCGTATAGGCAATGAAAACCTTGCTATCATTGCCTACTCTATAACAATTAAGACGTCAAAAACTGGTTTTAATCATTGCCTACTCTATAGTGATTAACCCGAGAGGCCCGCATAATGGGATAGTACCAAAGAATCTTCTGTAAAATCTTTGGCTTTAGTATGTTCATGACAAATCAAAAATCTCTGTTAAATTTCAAAAATTAAGTTCTATTGAAATTATGACTAAGTTATCGCTGTCCATTCTAACATCACGATTAAAGTCCCTAAAATTGAAGATTGATGTATGGATACTTTATTTGTGTCTGAACCGGAAACCTGGCATTTAACATAAAACAACAATAATAAATTTAATAATAATAATAATAATAAATAATAATAATAATAATATCAACAATAAATTTAAACTACCACAAAAGGAAAAGGAAAATTAACACAGTAAAATAAAAAAATGAAACACTCAGGACAAGCAAATAAAAAAAAAATATACTACCTTCTGAATATTTTAAGTGCATTATTTTAAAAGTCATAGGTTGGTAGAAAAACAAAAGCTGATGAGCATTTTCTTTGTGTTGGGTTGAGTTGTTCTGCTGTAGGTTCAAAAAACTGTGCTGTATACTTAAATTGGTTTGTCAACTGCGTTAAGTTGATTGGGCTGGATTATCTATGTGTTGGTTGCAATATGTTGAGACAAAATATAGTAGGAGAGTTTACTCAGGCATGTATTCAGGTTGTTACTTGGAGAGAGCACTGGCGGATCCAGGGGTGCCACCCAAGATTTTTTTGGCGCCCTCATTCCTTGCTTTTTTCTGTTTTTCACTCTTTAAAAAAAGTAAATTTGTCAATTTGGTCTATTATTGGCGCCTTTGTCACATTATCCCCCCGAAGATTTTGCTTATTGGCCCCCTTGTCACTTTGCCCCCAATATTGTGCTCTTGATCTGCCCATGGGGGTGGGAGGGGGTAATTCGGAAAAAATAAGTCTCGATGTATTGGAAAAGTACGGATCCTAAGACCCCACCCCCTCCTACTTACGTGGCTGTGTATTTTCAATACTATAATGACATTTAGAATCTACATTTTTGGGTGTTTACTTTCGATATGAACATGTTTTATCTTCTGCCATTTTTGTTATTTGAAAAAGTTGTATCTAGCATATAGATAAACAAACCGTACGAGGCCTGTCGAGCTTAGTAAATAAATCGGTTGAGTCCCACCCGTTTACAGAGTTTTTCCAGTACCAACAAATTGCTATTGAGGGAACGTTGGACCATACTTAAAGGATACTTGAATGACAAAATAAATATGGAACTTATTTACTCAGTAGAAAGGGGATTTAGACAGCTGTGATAATGATAAAAACCACCCTTTTAAAGCATCGTTGTCCTGCTGGGATAAAATCTACAAATAAGAAGGGCGTTTTTCACACCTGTCTGAATATAGTAATTGGTGGGGGGTTGCCCAGTTAAAAGCTTTTGTGATTATGAATTCATCGCCTATCAAAAATGCTTCAGCAAACTGAGATAGGAAGCGCGTATGTCAAAACTAAGCTGAAAAGAAAATCAAAATGTATTGGTTCCCTTTTTGTCTATTGCTCAAGGGAATATCTACTTTCTGTAGTTGATGTGCACGAAATTGCTTAACCAGACGTACAGCCCTTTCTTCTTAACTTACAACCCTTTGCCTGGTTTTACGTTGATGCATTCTGGTCTGTCTTCCTATATCTTTGTCTCAGATGTGTCTGCATTAAGAAATTAAAAAAAAAGTTTTCAAACTGAAAGTAAGGAGCAACATTAAAAGGTTAAAACGAACAGAAATGATACCCAATATGAGGGAGGGCTGCCTTTTCCTTGACCCTGGCTCTTTATGCTAAAGTCTTAAAGTTCTTTAAGAATGCTTCTCATTAAGATCTAATAGCCCTTATGTTTGAAAATTGTGTCAAAAATCAAAACATTAGCGTAAAGAGCGAGGGTTGAGGAAGGGGCAGTCCCCTCATATACGAAATTGTCTCTGTTTGTTTTAAGTTTTAATAATGCTCCTCTTTCAGTTCAAAAAAAATTGTATTATTTTTTCATTAATTTCTGGCTGTTATTCAATCATGCCCGGAAACTCCCTCTCCTCCGTGTGTAATTTCTTATGGAATCCCCGCGGAAAATTCTCCCTCCCGAAATACGTCCGTATATCATAGGCAGCGCCATAGCGCTGCCTAAGTAAAGAACGACGTGGGCACAATGTATTCTTTCTTCTTCTCCATCCCCGGGCACTTCGTATCGAAGGAGTTGTCGTAGAAACTTCGAAAAGGGCTCATTCGTTGTTTTAGTTTAGTTTTACTACTGATGACGGTCACTGTATATGTGACCGAAATATCTGGTATTTTTTGTGAATTTTCTATACACTGTCTATTAAAAAGGATTTTATACCTATTTTGAACTTTTATTTTATCGTCATGGAAAGGCAGTGTGGTGTCCGAAATTATCTGCGTCAGATAGAAAATATGTTTTTGAGGAGGACACTCCCCCACAACCTTCGGGGCGAGGGTTGTAAGTTATACCCTGGGGGCATATAAGGTTTTTATAGAAGGCGTTTATAGATTTACAGTTTATAGGAAGGTTTTTATATAATTACAATAAATAACCGAGTCAAACTCAAAACGAGCAGAAATTAACATAAGTTGGGCTCAAAACCCCTATGCCTTCCCAAGGCCAGAACATAATTTGCACTTTACTGAAAAAATACAAATGAATTTGCATTGTCAGTTTAATATACATACACTGATATTTAGTAATCAAAATGTTAATATTATTTGATTTATTAAAGTTAAGAAAGTAAAAACATTTATATTTTTTCAGTAAAGTGCAAATTTTGTTCTGGCCTTGGGAAGGCATAGGGGTTTTGAGCCCAACTTGTGTTAATTTCTGCTCGTTTTGAGTTTGACTCGGTTATTTATTTCAATATCTTTTTGTCTTGAGTCTTATTTTTTTGTTAGTGCTGCTTTGTTGTAGTCTCGTGGTGGGTAGGCTATTTTATTTTATTTTTGCTAATTTTTTGTTTAATGGGGTTCTTTACTTTTCTTTGATAATACTATTTTGTGGGACTAGTTTTTTTTAATTAATGCTCTAATAACAAACACTGGGCAAATCTCATACCTTACAGCCCTTTCACCAGGGGCTGTTGGGGGTCATGTCATCCCCAGTACCACAGTAACATTATTGATTTGTTGATGACTGAGTCCATTCTAAAAATTCTAAGGCAATCCTATCTTGTTAAGTATCTTTTGTTAAACTTTCCGAAGCAAACATCTATATAGCCTCTACTCTTGGTTTTTTGGATCAGATAGAACATGCATTAAAATCAGAACCAAGAGTAAATTTTCTGTTTGAAGTTTTTTCACTCCACATAAATAAGGCCTTCCTTACGTGCCTGTTTTGAACATCCGGGGCTTATGTACTTGACTGTTTGATATAAACTGAATTGTTGGAAGAGGTAAAATATCGAGATTTCGTAGAGGTGACCCTCCCCCCCAAATTCATATCTCCGTGTGATTGTTAAGAGATAGATAATGCTCGCGTTGATTCAAATTTTCCTCCAGTGTATGATAAACCCGACAAGGCATATAGTCCAGGAAGTGTGTGAAAAAAAGGGGCTTATCCCAAAACAAATTGCAAGGGAAATGATTCTTTGACTTCCCAACTCAGAAAAATGAGCTGATTCCAAATATACAAATTTTGCTCATCTAGCTGTTTCACAAGTATTTTTTTTAGCTTGAGTTTGATTTTAAAGGGGTGAAATTCGTGTTTCCATGTAAAGGCGTACAACAACAAAACTGATGTCTAGAATAGGGCATTAGATCAAAATGATTATGAAAATCACCTTTATTTGAACGTAAAACTAAAAATTAGATTTTTTCAGGTTGGGGTGAATTTTGAGGAGGGGAAATTCATGTTTCCATATGAACGCTTAAAACAACAAAATTGATGTCTAGAACAGGGTAGTAGATCACTGTGATTATGAAAACCTTACGTAAACCTGCGTTCATCTTTATTTGAACGTAAATTTAAAACTTTCATCTAAATATTTTATGAGTTTCATAACCCTTTTGCGACCGACAGGACCTCAGAGTCTCAGAATGTAAAAATCCTTCGGGCGCTTCTGAATCGTGGAAATACATGGAAATGATAGACATACTGAAGAAGTTCTTCCAAACAAAGCGAACGAGGAACGGGGATCTTCACCTTCAGGCAGTTGAAGCTATGTTGCCTTATTTTACAGCGTCTAACCACTTCCTATATGTGAAGTCTGCCAGTGTGTACCAGTAAAATATTTAACAGCTGGAAACTATCAATCCCGACGTGTTTGACCGTTTTCAGAACGGGAGATATGTTAACGGTGGTCTTACAAGGGGAAGCGGCATGAATGAGTTGCGGAGGCTGACTTGGTTACTCTCAGCACTAACTTGTAGTGCAATTCATTCGTCGATAAAAACTTTTGCTAAGGTCCTATACGAGACACAAAGAAGTTAGAGAGTCGAAGATTGCACGTCCAAGCAGAGCGTACGGAGAACTGGGATCTTCACTTTCAGGCAGTTGAAGCTATGTTGCCGTATTTTGCGGCGTCCAACCACTTCCTATGTGTGAAGTCTGCCAGGGTGTAACAGCAAAATATTAAACAGCTGGAAACTTATCAATCCCGACGTGTTTGACAATTTTCAGAACAGGAGGTATGTTACCCGCAGATCTGAAAATTTTTGGGCGGGTCTGTCGTCAGATCTGCTCATTGAACAGTTCCTCATGCGCTCGTTGAAAACTAACGGTGGTCTTACAAGGGGAAGTAGCATGAATGAGTTGCAGAGGCTGACTTTGTTACTCTCAGCATCAACTTGTAGTGCAATTAATTCGTCGATGCAAACTTTTGCTAAGGTCCAATACGAGATGAGCAAAAAACACAAAGAAGTTAGAGAGTCGAGGATTGCACGTGACAAGCATGACACTAGTAAAATCCTTTGCCTTCTTGCTGAGAATACCCATTTCGCTGAAGACCCGAGTTTACGAAACATTACTTCTGGAGCTCCGGCTGATGAAAAAGTCAACGTCGACGCAGCTAGATCCGTCAGACAAGAAATAATGGATAGCATGACAGGGGAAAACGTCAACACATACCCATTCAAGAAAAAGTTCTTGGCCGTGACGCTTACTAATAAAGCTGCACCAGTTATTAACGGACAGTCAGTTGTCGTTGATCCAGCATTGATGTTTCAGCGGCTAATGACCATTGCTGGTAATAGCGACGATGATTTAGAGCTATACTTAAGTATGGATTGTCTTCACCGCCTCCGTCACTTTTTGAAGCAAGCGGAATTCCACGACTAACCGATAAGGCTGCCTTCACCGATGCGCTGTGGCGTCTAGTTGCAGAATAAAAGCCAAAACTAAAGACTTTGTCTGTCCTTCTTTGAAGATTTCAGTGACAAGCGTATAGCACTTGATGGTAGGGTACTGCTTCAGCGAATCCCTTGGTAAAAACTTATGATAGTATCTGCCAGAAGTACGTTGACTACGTTGCACGGAAATACGGGGTACAAAGGACGTTATTGGTTTTCGATGATATGAACTAGCACCTTCAATCAAAGACATCACCCGCTTGAGACAGAAAGGGATACGAACTTAGCCGCAAATCAATTTTAGCAGGAATATGGTCTGTTCTTCAAAGAAAGAAGTGTTTCCTAAGCAACTTCAAGAATAAGCAAGCAATCATAGCAATGATCATTGAGCACCTGACCAAAGCTGGGTGTCAGGTATACCAAGCAGAAGGTGACGCTGATCTTCTCATTGTTCTAACTGCAGTTCTATATACTTATTTTATGCTTACTTTCCTGTTTGGAGAAGGCACAGATCTTTTTATGCTCCTGTGTTATGACGCAAAGACAGATAGGCAAGTGATCTACTTTTACTCTGAGCCTCGAGCTGGAATCTCAAAGAATAGAATTTAGGATAAAAATGCAACGAAACTCAAACTTGGATTTTGTATATGCAGCAAAATCGTGTATGTCCACGCCTTCCTTGGGTGTGATTCTACTTCTCGTGTCTATGGCATTGGAAAGTCTGCGGGACTACAGCTTCTGATAAAAAAAACAACGAGTTTTACGAATCCGCCAAAGTTTTATGGACCAAAGCCCTTAACTGGAGGTCACCTCCCGTATGTTCCTCTTCCAAGCCCAAACAATAAGCTACGCAATGAAGGTACAAACACTAATGCAGCCTATCAAATTAGATTATTAGAGGAGTGGTTCTGTTAGCTAGGCGTTCGACTTCGAATTAGTGTCTTGCGTTAGATTCCTGCTTGTTTTTTTTTTGTTTTTTTCAATCATGGTTTTCTCCCCATACGAACAAAAATGATTACTTCACAGCCTATCTGACATATATCAGTAAAACTAGTGAAAATGAACCAATTGGTGATATTTCCCTATGTTTGTAGGATTACAGAAAACTAGCGCTTTACTGAAAACACAAAGGTCAAGTATAAAAAACAGAAATTTTGATTTAGGAGTTAGTAGTAAATACGTAGCCTCACAACAAAAAACTAATCTATAACGCTTTTCATAGTCCTACAGGAGTGGTGAGATCAGTAACTTTCAGTATGCAATTAAAATTATCTTAAAAGCTTAGGCATAAAAATAATAAGTTTAAAGTCGTTACACAGCATATAAAATAATTGATTGATTTATCAGGTAATATTTTGGTCTCACCTAGTATATATAAACTCTGGAAATCCAGCACCCTATTCTAGACATCAATTTTGTTGTTGTACGCCTATATATAGAAGGACGAATTTCAACCCCTCAAAATCAGTGGCGGATCCAGAGGAGGGCGAGGAGGCGTGTGCCCCCCTAGTGTAGTCGAAAGTAGTGTAATTTACTTAATTAACTCAAGTTTGCGTTAATTAAACTTGCTCCTAACGCAAGTTTATCGGATCAACCTATTTTGCCCCCCCCCCCTCCATCCCCTATTTTTTTTCGGGTCAACCTATTTTGCGCCCCCCTGAAAAAAATCCTGGATCCGCCCCTGCTCAAAATCAACCTGAAACTTAAAAAAAAACATATTTAGGAAACCACTAAATAGGCAAACTTTGCATATTTGGAATCACCGCATTTGTCTCATTTTGATGATCAAAGTTCGAATTTTGTTCCAATTCTTTAAGAATAACCCCTGAATCACAAAGCTATTTAATTAGAATAAATAACTCTTTTGAAAGTACTAAGAAAACTTTAGCGTAAAGAGCGAGGCTTCGACGAGAGGGTGAACCCCCTCATATACGTTAGTAGAGTAGGAACTACCATTTCTACGACGCCCCCGTACCAAACAGGTTTTTACCTATTAGCCAAGTTTAAAAAAAAAAAAACCAACTAATCAACTTACAGATGAATGACCACGGATTTAACCTAAAAAAAAACAACTTGTATATCAGGAACTAGAAATCTACATGCATTCCATTTTTGGAACTAGGAGCGAGATTGTGTGACGCTATAAGACTGGTTTCGTTTCATGGGTTCATTAATAGAAGGACTATTGTTTTTTGAAAAGGGTAATTACTTCTTTAGTTCACGAGATTTGCGAATTTTTTGCGAAAAGATATTTGCTTAAAGGTATTGCGATGGTTAAGAATGCCTCACGGGTAATTAAAGAATGGGATGCTTGCATCAACAATACAAAGAATATGCTATTATACTTAATAGATTTGACGCAGGAATGGGATGCTATAATTAGAATGATTTTAAGTTGAAAAATTGTGACGTAAAAATAACTAAATTATTTGCTTGCGTGTATAGGAATTCCCATGTTATTTGCTTGCTTGTATTTTGTGTTAAAATAAGTAGTTTTTATATCTTTTAAAAGAGTTTTAAGGGGTTTGAGAGACTCAGTTGCCTAATTCCGTGTGATTTTAATATAATTTATGGTCATTAAAAACGAAATTTTTGTGTTAAATAAGTAGTTTTTGTATCTTTTAAAAGAGCTTTAATGGGTTTGAGAGACTCAGTTGCCTAATTCCGTGTGATTTTACTTTACTTGATGGTCAGTAAAAACGAAATTTGTGTGTTAAATAAGTAGTTTTTGTATCTTTTAAAAGAGCTTTAATGGGTTTGAGAGACTCAGTTGCCTCATTCCGTGGGGTTTTACTTTACTTGGTAGTAATTAAAAATGAAATTTTTGTGTTTAATAAGTAGTTTTTGTATCTTTTAAAAGACCTTTACGGAGATTGAGAGACTCAGTTGCCTAATTCCGTGTGATTTTTCTTTACTTGATGGTCATTAAAAACGAAATTTTTGTGTTAAATAAGTAGTTTTTGTATCTTTCAAAAGAGCTTTACAGGGTTTGAGAGACTCAGTTGCCTAATTCCGTGTGATTTTTCTTTACTTGATGGTCATTAAAAACGAAATTTTTGTGTTAAATAAGTAGTTTTTGTATCTTTTAAAAGAGCTTTACGGGGACTGAGAGACTCAGTTGCCGGATTACAAGTGATTTTTCTTTACTTTGTAGTCATTTTTTGTATCTTTTAAAAGAGCTTTACAGGGTTTGAGAGACTCAGTTGCCTAATTCCGTGTGATTTTTCTTCACTTGGTGGTCATTAAAAACGAAATTTTTGTGTTAAATAAGTAGTTTTTGTATCTTTTAAAAGAGCTTTAAGGGGCTTGAGAGACTCAGTTGCCTGATTCCGTGTGGTTTTTCTTTACTTGGTAGTAATTAAAAAAGAAATTTTTGTTTTAAATAAGTAGTTTTTGTATCTTTTAAAAGAGCTTTACGGGGATTGAGAGACTCAGTAGCCGGATTCCTTGTGGTTTTTCTTTACTTGGTAGTCATAAAAAACGAAATTTATATGTTAAATCAGCAGTTTTTGTATCTTTTAAAATAGCTTTAAGAGGTGTGAGAGACTCAGTTGCCTGATTCCGTGTTTTTTTTTTAATTGGTGTTCATTTGTTGTATCTTTTAAAAGAGCTTTACAGAGTTTGAGAAACTCAGTTGCCTAATTCCGTGTTGTTTCCCTTTAATTGGGGGTCATTAAAAACGAAATTTGTGTGTTAAATAAGTAGTTTTTCTATCTTTTAAAAGAGCTTTACAGGGTTTAGGAGACTCAGTTGCATAATTCCGTGTAATTTTTCTTTACTTGGTGGTCATTAAAAACTAAATTTTTGTGTTAAATAAGAAGTTTTTGTATCTTTTAAAAGAGCTTTACAGGGATTGAGAGACTCAGTTGCCGGATTCCATGTGGTTTTTCTTTACTTGGTGGCCATTAAAAACGAAATTTTTGTGTTAAATCAGTAGTTTTTGTATCTTTTAAAAGAGCTTTAAGGGGTTTGAGAGACTCAGTTGCCTGATTCCGTGTGGTTTTTCTTTACTTGGTGGTCATTAAAAACGAAATTTTCTGTGTTAAATAAGTAGTTTTTGTATCTTTTAAAAGAGCTTTACGGGGATTGAGAGACTCAGTTTTACCTTGTCACAGTTACATTTTCTTGATTTTTCAAAGTTCATTTTGAATTTCTTTCGTTGAAATGCAAGAGTTGGAATATTTCAGTAGTGTTTGGTTGTGGTTTACCTTGTCACAGTTACATTTCCTTGATTTTTCAAAGTTCATTTTGAATTTCTTTCGTTGAAATGCAAGAGTTGGAATATTTCAGTAGTGTTTGGTTGTGGTTTACCACATCACAGTTACATTTTCTTGATTTTTCAAAGTTCATTTTGAATTTCTTCCGTTGAAATGTAAGAGTTGGAATATTTCAGTAGTGTTTGGTTTTGTTTTACCCTGTCACAGTTACATTTTCTTGGTTTTTCAAAGTTCATTTTGAATTTCTTTCGCTGAAATGCAAGAGTTGGAATAGTTCAGTAGTGTTTGGTTGTGGTTTACCTTGTCACAGTTACATTTTCTTGATTTTTCAAAGTTCATTTTGAATTTCTTTCGTTGAAATGCAAGAGTTGGAATATTTCAGTAGTGTTTGGTTGTAGTTTACCTTGTCACAGTTACATTTTCTTGGTTTTTCAAAGTTCATTTTGAATTTCTTTCGCTGAAATGCAAGAGTTGGAATATTTCAGTAGTGTTTGGTTGTTGTTTACCTTGTCACAGTTGCATTTTCTTGATTTTTCAAAGTTCATTTTGAATTTCTTTCGTTGAAATGCAAGAGTTGGAATATTTCAGTAGTGTTTGGTTGTGGTTTACCTTGTCACAGTTACATTTTCTTGATTTTTCAAAGTTCATTTTGAATTTCTTTCGTTGAAAAGCAAGAGTTGAAATATTTCAGTAGTGTTTGGCTGTGGTTTACCTTGTCACAGTTACATTTTCTTGATTTTTCAAAGTTCATTCTGAATTTCATTCAATGAAATGCAAGATTTGGAATATTTCAGTAGCTTTCTGTCATGGTTTACCTTGTCAAAGTTACATTTTATTTATTTATCAAAGTTCATTTTTAATTAATTTAGATTAAAAGCAATAGTTTTAATATTTAAGTAGTTTTTGGTTGTGTTTTAACTTGTCAAAATTAAATTTTATTTATTTTTAAAATTTAATTTTTAATTTCTTTCGTTGAAATGCAAGAGTTGGAATATTTCAGTAATGTTTGTTTGTGATTTACCTTGTCACAATTACATTTTCTTGATTTTTCAAAGTTCATTTTGAATTTCTTTCGCTGAAATGCAAGAGTTGGAATAGTTCAGTAGTGTTTGGTTGTGGTTTACCTTGTCACAGTTACATTTTCTTGATTTTTCAAAGTACATATTGAATTTCTTTCGGTGAAATGCTAGTGTTGGGATGGTTCAGTAGTGTTTGGTTGTGGTTTACCTTGTCACAGTTACATTTTCTTGATTTTTCAAAGTTCATATTGAATTTCTTTCGCTGAAATGCAAGAGTTGGAATATTTCAGTAGTGTTTGGTTGTGGTTTACCTTGTCACGGTTACATTTTCTTGATTTTTCAAAGTTCATTTTGAATTTCTTTCGTTGAAATGCAAGAGTTGGAATATTTAAGTAGTGTTTGGTTGTGGTTTACCTTGTCACAGTTACATTTTCTTGATTTTTCAAAGTTCATTTTGAATTTCTTTCGCTGAAATGCAAGAGTTGGAATATTTCAGTAGTATTTGGTTGTGTATTACCTTGTCACAGTTACATTTTCTTGATTTTTCAAAGTTCATTTTGCATTTCTTTTGCTGAAATGCAGGAGTTGGAATATTTCACTAGTGTTTGATTTTGGTTTAACTTGCCACAGTTACATTTTCTTGATTTTTCAAAGTTCATTTTGAATTTCTTTCGTTGAAATGCAATAGTATGAATGTTTAAGAATCGTTTGTATTTTGATTTAATTGTAACCGTTAAATTGTCATTTTTTTTAATAGTTCATTTTGTATTTCTTTCGTTGAAATGCAAGAGTTGGCATATTTCAGTAGTGTTTGATTATGGTTTACCTTGTCACAGTTACATTTTCTTGATTTTTCAAAGTTCATTTTGAATTTCTTTCATTGAAATGCAAGAGTTGGAATATTTCAGTAGTGTTTGGTTGTGGTTTACCTTGTCACAGTTACATTTTCTTGATTTTTCAAAGTTCATTTTGAATTTCTTTCGTTGAAATGCAAGAGTTGGAATATTTCAGTAGTGTTTGGTTGTGGTTTACCTTGTCACAGTTACATTTTCTTGATTTTTCAAAGTTCATTTTGAATTTCTTTCGTTGAAATGCAAGAGTTGGAATATTTCAGTAGTGTTTGGTTGTGGTTTACCTTGTCACAGTTACATTTTCTTGATTTTTCAAAGTTCATTTTGAATTTCTTTCGTTGAAATGCAAGAGTTGGAATATTTCAGTAGTGTTTGGTTGTGGTTTACCTTGTCACAGTTACATTTTCTTGATTTTTCAAAGTTCATTTTGAATTTCTTTCGTTGAAATGCAAGAGTTGGAATATTTCAGTAGTGTTTGGTTGTGGTTTACCTTGTCACAATTACATTTTCTTGATTTTTCAAAGTTCATTTTGAATTTCTTTCGTTGAAATGCAAGAGTTGGAATATTTCAGTAGTGTTTTGTTGTGGTTTACCTTGTCACAGTTCCTGTTTCTTGATTTATCAATGTTCATTGTGACTTACTATCGCTGAATTGACATAGTTGGAATATTTCAGTAGTGTTTGGTTGTGGTTTACCTTGTCACAGTTACATTTTATTGATTTTTCAAAGTTCATTTTGAATTTCTTTCGTTGAAATGCAAGGGTTGGAATATATCAGTAGTGTTTGCTTGTGGATTACCTTGACACATTTTCAATTTCTTGAATATTCAAATATCATATTGAATTTCTTTCGTTGAAATGCAAGAGTTGGAATATTTCAGTAGTGTTTGGTTGTGGTTTACCTTGTCACAGTTACATTTTCTTGATTTTTCAAAGTTCATTTTGAATTTCTTTCGTTGAAATGCAAGAGTTGGAATATTTCAGTAGTGTTTGGTTGTGGTTTACCTTGTCACAGTTACATTTTCTTGATTTTTCAAAGTTCATTTTGAATTTCTTTCGTTGAAATGCAAGAGTTGGCATCTTTCTGTAGTGTTTTGTTGTGGTTTTACTTGTATCATTTACTTTTTCTAGTATGTTCATAGATCTTTGTGTTTTTCTTTCGTTGATATGTAAGAGTTGGAATATTTCAGTAGTGTTTGGTCATGATTTACCTTGTCACAGTTACATTTTCTTGATTTTTCAAAGTTCATTTTGAATTTCTTTCATTGAAATGCAAGAGTTGGAATATTTCAGTAGTGTTTGGTTGTGGTTTACCTTGTCACAGTTACATTTTCTTGATTTTTCAAAGTTCATTTTGAATTTCTTTCGTTGAAATGCAAGAGTTGGAATATTTCAGTAGTGTTTGGTTGTGGTTTACCTTGTCACAGTTACATTTTCTTGATTTTTCAAAGTTCATTTTGAATTTCTTTCGTTGAAATGCAAGAGTTGGAATATTTCAGTAGTGTTTGGTTGTGGTTTACCTTGTCACAGTTACATTTTCTTGATTTTTCAAAGTTCATTTTGAATTTCTTTCGTTGAAATGCAAGAGTTGGAATATTTCAGTAGTGTTTGGTTGTGGTTTACCTTGTCACAGTTACATTTTCTTGATTTTTCAAAGTTCATTTTGAATTTCTTTCGTTGAAATGCAAGAGTTGGAATATTTCAGTAGTGTTTGGTTGTGGTTTACCTTGTCACAGTTACATTTTCTTGATTTTTCAAAGTTCATTTTGGATTTCTTTCGTTGAAATGCAAGAGTTGGAATATTTCAGTAGTGTTTTGTTGTGGTTTACTTCGTCAGAGTTACATTCTCTTGATTTTCAAAGTTCATTTGTAATTTTTTTAATTGAAATGCAAGTGTTGGAATATTTCAGTAGTGTTTGGTTGTGGTTTACCTTGTCACAGTTACAATTTATTGATTTTTAAAAGTTCATTTTGAATTTCTTTAGTTGAAATGCAAGGGTTGGAATATATCAGTAGTGTTTGCTTGTGGTTTACCTTGTCACAGTTACATTTTCTTGATTTTTCAAAGTTCATTTTGAATTTCTTTCGTTGAAATGCAAGAGTTGGAATATTTCAGTAGTGTTTGGTTGTGGTTTACCTTGTCACAGTTACATTTTCTTGATTTTTCAAAGTTCATTTTGAATTTCTTTCGTTGAAATGCAAGAGTTGGAATATTTCAGTAGTGTTTGGTTGTGGTTTACCTTGTCACAGTTACATTTTCTTGATTTTTCAAAGTTCATTTTGAATTTCTTTCGTTGAAATGCAAGAGTTGGAATATTTCAGTAGTGTTTGGTTGTGGTTTACCTTGTCACAGTTACATTTTCTTGATTTTTCAAAGTTTAGAGTGGCGTGCCACTCTAAGTGAACCTAGATCAACCCAACTTTTTGGATCTCTCTCTCACTATGACTCTGTTTGTGTGTCGTGTCTGTGCGTGTCTCGTCTCTATGTGTGTGTGTGTCATCTCTGTGGGTGTGTTGTCTAAAAAACCAGTCTGGTTGAAAACGTGGAGTTTTCGTACTGCTCACTTTTTTGCAATGTGTAAGAACCAGCGGGGAATCCCCGCTCGTTTGGAAAGGTGCCAAGGAAAGGCATGCAAATAGCATGTAGTTTAAAAACGTGTTTAATCACGTTTCTTGAATGATTCAAAACGAACTTTGAAAAATCAAGAAAATTTAACTGTGAAAGGGTAAACCACAACCAAACACTACTGAAATATTCCAACTCTTGCATTTCAACGAAAGAAATTCAAAATGAACTTTGAAAAATCAAGAAAATGTAATTGCGATAAGGTAAACCACAACCAAACACTACTGAAATATTCCAACTCTTGCATTTCAGCGAAAGAAATTCAAAATGAACTTTGAAAAATCAAGAAAATGTAACTGTGACAAGGTAAACCACAACCAAACACTACTGAAATATTCCAACTCTTGCATTTCAACGAAAGAAATTCAAAATGAACTTTGAAAAATCAAGAAAATGTAACTGTGACAAGGTAAAACTGAGTCTCTCAATCCCCGTAAAGGTCTTTTAAAAGATACAAAAACTACTTATTTAACACAAAAAATTTAGTTTTTAATGGCCACAAAGTAAATAAACACCACATGGAATCCGGCAACTGAGTCTCTCAATCCCTGTAAAGCTCTTTTAAAAGATACAAAAACTACTTATTCAACACAAATATTTAGTTTTTAATGACCACCAAGTAAAGAAAAATTACACTGAATTACGCAACTGAGTCTCCTGAACCCTGTAAAGCTCTTTTAAAAGATGCAAAAACTACTTATTTAACACAAAAATTTCGTTTTTAATGACCACCAAGTAAAGGAAAACCACACGGAATTAGGCAACTGAGTCTCTCAAACTCTGTAAAGCTCTTTTAAAATATACAACAAATGACCACCAAGTAAAAAAAAACCACACGGAATCAGGCAACTGAGTCTCTCAAACCTCTTAAAGCTCTTTTAAAAGATACACAAACTACTGATTTAACAAATAAATTTCTTTTTTAATGACCAACAAGTAAAGAAAAACCACATGGAATCCGGCAACTGAGTCTCTCAATCCCCGTAAAGCTCTTTTAAAAGATACAAAAACTACTTATTTAACACAAAAATTTCGTTTTTAATTAGCACTAAGTAAAGGAAAACCATACGGAATTAAGTACCTGAGTCTCTCGAACCCTGTAAAGCTCTTTTAAAAGATACAAAAACTACTTATTTAACACACAAATTTCGTTTTTAATGACCACTAAGTAAAGAAAAACCACACGGAATCCGGCAACTGAGTCTCTCAATCCCCGTAAAGCTCTTTTAAAAGATACAAAAACTACTTATTTAACACAAAAATTTCGTTTTTAATGACCACCAAGTAAAGAAAAACCACACGGAATTAGGCAACTGAGTCTCTCAAACCCTGTAAAGCTCTTTTAAAAGATACAACAAATGACTACCAAGTAAAGAAAAATCACATGGAATCCGGCAACTGAGTCTCTCAATCCCCGTAAAGCTCTTTTAAAAGATACAAATACCACTTATTTAACACAAAAATTTCTTTTTTAATGACCATCAAGTAAAGAAAAATCACACGGAATTAGGCAACTGAGTCTCTCAACCCCCGTAAAGCTCTTTTAAAAGATACAAAAACTACTTATTTAACACAAAATTTTCGTTTTTAATGACCACCAAGTACAGTAAAACCACACGGAATTAGGCAACTGAGTCTCTCAAACCCCTTAAAGCTCTTTTAAAATATACAAAAACTACTTATTTAACACAAAAATTTCTTTTTTAATGACCATCAAGTAAAGAAAAAACACACTGAATTAGGCAACTGAGTCTCTCAAACCCCTTAAAGCTCTTTTAAAAGATACAAAAACTTCTTATTTAAAACAAAAATTTCTTTTTTAATGACCATCAAGTAAAGAAAAATCACACGGAATTAGGCAACTGAGTCTCTCAAACCCATTAAAGCTCTTTTAAAAGATATAAAAACTACTTATTTTAACACAAAATACAAGCAAGCAAATAACATGGGAATTCCTATACACGCAAGCAAATAACTGAGTTATTTTTATGTCACAATTTTTCAACTTAAAATCATTCTAATTATAGCATCCCATTCCTGCGTCAAATCTATTAAGTATAATAGCATATTCTTTGTATTGTTGATGCAAGCATCCCATTCTTTAATTACCCGTGAGGCATTCTTAACCATCGCAATACCTTTAAGCAAATATCTTTTCGCAAAAAATTCGCAAATCTCGTGAACTAAAGAAGTAATTACCCTTTTCAAAAAACAATAGTCCTTCTATTAATGAACCCATGAAACGAAACCAGTCTTATAGCGTCACACAATCTCGCTCCTAGTTCCAAAAATGGAATGCATGTAGATTTCTAGTTCCTGATATACAAGTTTTTTTTTTAGGTTAAATCCGTGGTCATTCATCTGTAAGTTGATTAGTAGGTTGTTTTTTTTTAAACTTGGCTAATAGGTAAAAATCTCTTTGGTACGGGGGCGTCGTAGAAATGGTAGTTCCTACTCTACTTACGTTATAATTTCTGTTCGTTTTAAGTTTTAATGTTGCTCCTTACTTTCAGTTGAATTTTTTTTATTTAATTTCTGATGGTTTTTTAAATAATGCTTGGAAATCCGGCGCCCTCTTCGTAGAAAAATCCCTTCCCCCTAAAGAATTCCTCCATGGAAAAATCATCCCACGTAATCCCCTCTCCCTTCCCCCTCCCCCCTACGACATAAAACCTCTGAAAATGTCTGTATACTTCCCAATAATCAATATGTAAACACTGGGCAAAGTTCATAACTTTCAACCCTTCCCCCGGGTACTGTGGGGGATTAAGTCATCCGCAAAGACATCTTTATTAGATTTTTCGACTATGTTGAACAAAATGGCTATCAAATTTTGATTGGGTGACTTTGGGGAAACAATGAGTGTGAGAGAGGGCCTAGTTGCCCCCCCCAATTTTTCTGGTCACTTAAAATGGCAATAGAACTTTTGAATCCGTTCGAATGAGCCCTCGCGCGATATTCTAGGATCACTGGGTTGATACGATCACCAAGAGCGGATCCAGGATTTTTGTTCGGGGGAGGGGGGTTTACCCAATTTTTTCCCGTGGACTTTGTCTAACATCCTAAGGTTTTGTCTTTACAGGTATTTTTTAGAGTAATTTTCGACTCGGTCAAAAATTTCAGGGGGGGGAGGGTTCAAACCGGGTACCCCCCACCCTGGATACGGCCTTGACGATCACCCCTGGGAAGAAAAAAAAATAAAAAAATAAACACGCATCCGTGATCTTTCTTCTGGCCAAAAATACAATATTCCACATTTTTGCAGATAGGAGCTTGAAACCTCTACAGTAGGGTTTACTGATAACGCTAAACCTGATGGCGTGATTTTCATTAAGATTATATGACTTTTAGGGAATGTTTTCCCCTTTTTTCGAAAATAAGGCAAATTTTCTCAGGCTCGTAACTTTTGATAGGTAAGACTAACCTTGATGAAACTTATATATTTGAAATCAGCATAAAATTTTTTGATTCTTTCGATGTATCTATTGGTATCAAAATTCCGGTTTTTAGAGTTTCGGTTACTATTGCGCTGGGTCACTCCTTACGTTTGAATATGGATCATTTTTAGTTTTCACTGTCATTTTCACTTTAATTGGGAAAATAGGCTCTTAACTAAGCCCCTCCCCCTAGGATTTTGACGGAATTACGCCACTCGTCAAACTGTTCCCTTCCTGGAGTTATAGCCATTGCTGTTATTGGTAATAATTAAATTAAAAAAAAACAAGTTTTTTTAACTGAAAGTAAGGAGCGACATTAAAACTTAAAACGAACAGAAATTATTCCGCATAAAGGGGCTGTCCCCTCCTCAACGCCTCGCTCTTTACGCTAAAGTTTTTTATTGTTTAAAAAAAATAGAGTTGTGAGAAAGTCAAACTTTAGCGTAAAGAGCGAGGCGTTGAGGAGGGGACACCCCTTTCATTTACGTAATAATTTCTGTTTGTTTTAAGCTATAAGGTCGCTCATTACTTTCAGTTAAAAAAACTTGTTTTTTTTATTTAATTTTTGAACGTTTTTGAATAAATGAAGGTTTTGATCTTATCCCGTATATGAAATGTGCTGTGACCTCCTCAACACCAAACTCTGTAAGCACAAGGTTTTTTTTTTTTTAAAAAAGTAGATTTTTGAGAAATTCAAACTTTATCGTAAAGAGAAAGGCGTTGAGGAGGGGACAGCCCCTTTCATATATGCCCATCTATTGAGGAGGGCGTTGAGGAGGCGTTGAGGAGGGGACAGCCCATTTCATATGGCCTGATTACCTAGAAAGCATGGAAGGTGATTGCGCAGAATTACAAGAGGTAACACATACCACAGAGATGGTTGTTTATCCCATGAAGGAACATGATTATGATTTAGTAGGGGAAGTGAGTAATGATGAGGTCAAGTTTGCATTCAAGAATTTAAAAGGAGGTTCGGCTGCGGGTGTCGATGGTGTACCAATAACGTTATTTAAGAATTTTCTTTCAATTTTTATGTCGATAATTGTTTTTCTTTGTAATAAGGTGCTAACTTCAGGACAATGGCCAAATGAGTGGAAGAGATCATTGCTTATGCCACTTTTTAAGAGAGGTAACCCTAAGTTGCACATAAATTATCGTTTAATAGCGCTAGTCCCTGCTTTAAGTAAGATAATGGAGAAAATACTAGATACAAGGCTTTCTAAATGGTTATATAAAAATAATGTAATACATGAAGAACAAGGAGGTTTCAGAACAGGGTACGGGACGGTAGATACAATATTTATTTTAAGGGCATTAATTGATAAATATGGAAAGGGAAAAACTTGTCTCTATGTGGGATTTCTGGACCTCCACAAGGCGTTCGACAGTGTCGACAGAGAGCTACTAGAGGATGCCCTGTTTAGAATTGGCCTCCCTCAGTTGTTTGTGAGGTTGATAGTGAGTATGTATATTTGTGTGAGTGGAATCGTGCTAGTTGGTAACAGGTTTTCTATGTTTTTTAATATTAAGCTGGGTGTAAAACAAGGCAGCACTCTTTCTCCTAAATTGTTTAACATTTTTATAAATGATGTTGTTGATTATCTAGAGAATAGATGGGCTCCGAATGTTAGTCTAGAGACCCATAAACTATCACTACTATTATTTGCAGATGATATTGCTTTGGTGGCTAGCACACCGCAAGATCTGCACACGCTTTTGAGTCTTATAGATGATTATTTGCAGATGAAAAAACTAAGGCTGAATGTTGAAAAGAGTGAAGTTGTTATTTTTAAAAAAAGGAAAACAAGTGGCGAAGATAATTATAAATTTAAATTTAATAATGAGGAACTTAAATCAAGTAAAAGAATAAAATATTTAGGATTTGTTTTATCGGAAAATGGAAGTTTAAAGAGTCATGTTGATGAATTAATTAATAGAGGTAAAGTGGCCATGTCTGCAATTTTTAGAAATCCGACGATAATGGGACTTAAAAACCTAAAAATGCACAAAAGAATATTTAATACAAAAATTTTACCAGTATTAGAGTATGGAGCGGAGATTTGGGGCGGAGAAGCGGCACACAAGTTGGAGTCCCTCCAGCTCCAGTATTATAAAAGACTATTTGGATTACATCAGACAACTCATTCACAGGTTCTGAAAGGTGATATGGGCCTGTTTTCGTTAAAACTACGTAGGTCTATTTTGATGCTTAGATTTTGGTTGAAGATCATTAGGTCCAATGAAGACAGACTAGTAAGTGCTGCTTATTATCAGATGTTGAGCTATGATTCGAAAAGGTCGTGGCCATCCCAAATTAGGTCATTACTAGAAAGTGTGGGAATGGCTTACTTATGGAATGACGGTCTTGGTTCCCCTGATCTACCAACAAATTTAGTAAGCCAGGTAAGATTTATCTTAGAGGGTCAAGAAATTCAGTATTGGCAAGGGCTGGTTTTAAATTCTGCCACATTGAATCATTATAATCAGGTTAAACCTAGTTTTGGAGAGGAAATTTATTTTAAATTCAATTTACCGGCTATGATTTTATGTCGATGGATTCAGCTTAGGGCGAATTGCCTTCCAATCCAGAGTAGACAAATGGTGTTCGACAGAGGGATAGTACATCCTGATGGTCGGTATGTGTGTCCTCTTTGTAGGGATGAGGACGAAGATTTGGACCATTTTCTCCGAAAGTGCCCGGTGCTCTCTGATTTAAGGGAAAATTACTTACATGGGATTGTTTTGCTGCTTCCAAATATCTTACAAAGTAGTAATCCAACCACAATATTTCGTATTGGTGCGTACATAGAGAAGAGATTAAAAAGAAGGAAATGTTTTTAAAATTAATTTTTATTAATTATATGGAATTAATGTTTTTTTTTTTTTTTTTTTTATTTTAACAGAAGGTATTTTTCGCTATGTATTAATGTTAATGTGTGTTTGTAATTTGCTCTGTTGTAATTTTTCTATTTCATATTTTTTGTGTGTATATGGCTCTTGGGCTTTTTGAAATACACGATCTATCTATCTATCTATCTATCTATACGGAATAATTTCTGTTCGTTTTAAGTTTTAATGTCGCTCCTTACTTTCAGTTAAAAAAACTTGTTTTTTTTTATTTAATTTTTGAACGTTTTTGAATAAATGCAGGTATTGATCTTGGCTCACAGTACATGAATAATTAAAACAAAATTATCATATTAATTTACTTTTTTTTGGTTGAATGGCTTTTTCGAAACTTGTTTCATTTTATTTACGTACGTTTTTATTAGTAATAAATATACGTAACTTACGAATTAACTTACGTAACGAACTTCTATATTCATATATTTTTAATACGTATATTTAGGGGGTTCGCCCCTAGTCAATACCTGGCTCTTTAAGCAAAAGTTCAAATTTTGCTCCAATTCTTTAAAAATGACCGCTTAATCACAAAGGCCGTTAATTAGAATAAATATCTCTTTTGAAAGTACTGAAAAATATTTTGCTTAAAGAGTGAGGTATTGAATAGGGGGTGAACCCAATCATATGTGTAATATTTTCTGTTCGTTTAAAGTTTTGATGTTGCTGATGTTGCAGTTGAAAAACTTGTTTTTTTTTATATTTAATTTCGGATCTTTTTTTAAATAATGTTGGGAAGTCCGGCGTCCCCTTCATAGCAATGTCCCTTCCCCCATGAAAACTTCCTTCATGGAAAGATCCTCCTACATAACCCCCGACCCCAGGCACGTACGCAGGAATTTTTTTCGGGGGTGGGAGGGCCCAATTTGGTTCGCGGGGGGGCCAAATCCTTCAAACCCATTATTCTGTGAGAAAAATCAGAAAATTATGGGAAAATGAAAAAAATTGTGAGATTTCGGGGGGCCAGGGCTTGGAGGCCCCCCCTGCGTACGTCCCTGCCCGACCCCCCCCCCCCCTCACTACCAGTAAAAATCTCCCCTGAAAACGTCTGTACTGTATACTTACCAATAACCAATACTATATGTTAACATTGGGCAAAGTTCATAACTTTCAGCCCTCCTCCCGGGAACTTCGGGGGATTAAGTCATCCTAAAAGACATACTTATAATATTTTCGAACATGCTGAACAAAATGGCTATATAAAAATTTTGATCGGGTGACTTTGGAAAAACAAGAGCGTGGGAGGGGGCCTAGTTGGCCTCCATTTTTTTTGGTCACTTAAAAAGGGCGCTAGAACTTTTACTTTTCGTTCCAATGAATCCTCCCACGATTTTCTAGAACCACTGAGCCGATAAGATCACCCCTGGAAAAAAAAAAAAAACAAAAAAAAAAAAAAATAAAAACGCGTCCGTGATCTTTCTTATGGCAAAAAATGCAACATTACAAATTCTTGTACATAGGAGCTTGAAACTTCTACACTAGTGATCTCTGATACGCTGAATATGATGGTGTGATTTTCATTAAGGTTCTATAACTTTTATGGGGTATTTCCCCCTTTTTTCGAAAATCAGCCAAATTTTCTCAGGCGCATAACTTTTGATAAGTAGGATCAAACTTGATGAAACTTATATATTTGAAATCAGCATTAAAATCCGATTCTTTTGATGTATCTATTTGCATCAAAATACCATTTTCTAGAGTTTCGGTTACCATTGAGCCGGGTCCCAATAACCAATAGGCCTACTATATGTTAACATTGGGTAAAGTTCATAACTTTCAGCCCTCCCCCTGGGGGCTTCGAGGGATTAAGTCATCCTAAAAGACATATTTATAATATTTTCGACCATGCTGAACAAAATGGGTATCTCAAATTTTTATCAGATGACTTTGGGGAAAAATGAGCTTGAGATGGGGCCTAGTTGCCCTCCATTTTTTTGGGTCACTTAAATAGGGCACTAGAACTTTTAATTTCCGTTCCAATTAGCCCTCCCACGATAATTCTAGGGCTCCTGGGTCGATACGATCACCCCTGGGAAAAAGAAAAAAAAACAAAAAACAAATAAACACGCATCCGTGATCTTTCTTCTGGCAAAAAATGGAAAATTCCACATTTTTGTAGATAGGAGCTTGAAACCTCTGCAGTAGGTTCTCTGATACGCTGAATATGATGGTGTGATTTTCATTAAGGTTCTATAACTTTTAGGGGGTTTTTCCCCCTTTTTTCGAAAATCAGCCAAATTTTCTCAGGCAAGTAACTTTTGATAGGTAAGATTTTGATTGATGAAACTTATATATTTGAAATCAGCATTAAAATCTGATTCTTTTGATGTATCTATTGGTATCAAAATTCCGTGTTTTAGAGTTTCAGTTGCTATTGAGCCGGGTCGCTCCTTACTTAAAGTTCCTTACCACGAACTGTTTGATGAATAAATGACCCTTACTCAGCAAGGCCCCGACTAATCGACGTAGATTATTGGCGCAGGGGAGCAGTTGCCCTCCTATAAAGAAAACAGAGTAAACAAGCTACAGAAAGAAAGAGAAGTTATTCTTACTAATTTTTCTTTAGGAAAATTAGAAACTTTAAAACACTCACTCTTATTCATCAAATACACTGAGAAGGCCGTTCGTAAGAATTGGATTCTTGGAGAAACTCGAAAAAATCTAAAAACAAGGACGCATTAAAAGGGGGAAAACGGTGAAACTCTCTTTTCCCCTAGACAGGGAAAAAAGGAAAAACAGAAGGTAAATCTTGGGGATAGGATTTGCTGGTTTTAATTACGTAACTGATCCTGGGTATATCACGCAAAGACTTTCTCTGCGAGTTCTTGCATCAATGTTGAATTGCATTTCTTCACGCACAATGAGATCATTCAACCAAAGCCATGTCCTCTAAAAGCCATTTCGAATAGTTAAGACTTGACTTGCCCCTTTTAGAACTTCAAAAAGCTGATTTTAGTAGGGCTAGGCCTATTCCATATTAGATATAATCCAAGCATCCTCAAGTTCTATTCTTCACAATCATGGCGCCATTTTAGTCAATTCAAAATGTCACTTCATTATTTGCTTTTCAGGTTGTCAATGAGACTAAAAGGCGTTTGAATTTTGAGTTGATCCCTGATGTTGAATGTCATTCATATTTAAATTCTTGACATGACAGGTATCACCATGTCAAAATTGATTGGGAAGTGTGTGCTTACTCACCGGACCTGTCCCTCATTAGGGATTTAATTTATTTTTGAATAATTAAGAATTTGACAATCATTTGGGTTGCTGGTTTTAGCGTATTGATGTTCAAATGGCATTTAACGGATGACGGAAACATCTTGTAATATGCTTATGCCAAACTAACATTTTTTAAAAATAGTGATGAAATAGATCTTGGCCGTTAGATTTCCAATATATATATATATATATATATATATATATATATATATATATATATATATATATATATATATATATATATATATATATATATATATATATATATATATATATATATATGCCCGCAGGTCCACGGCTACGCGGCAGGCTTATATGTAATGATTCTCATCGTCGCTTGTCTTCCAACCACCGACAATGTGAACTTCTTCTTGATGTCATGGTGACTTCCTGTATCAGTATCAGCCACTTACACACAGTCGACGTTCGGGTCTTTGCCCCCCCCCTTGCTGAAATATTGAGATTCTCAAATCTTCCGTACAAATTTGTCTATTTTTGCCTATTTTTAGTGCCTTGTCTAATTTGTGTCCCCCAAAAAGTAGAATAAACTTCGAAATAAATTCTGTATGCGTGTCTGATCAGGTCCTTTATTGAGCAGACGTCTCCTCTCCTCTGTCTGCAGCGGCCCTAAAGACTCGTCTAGTCTTCAGTGGTGTAACAAGTGCCCGATAGGCAGACCAGACATTTTCCTTCCTACGAAATAGGTACATGCATGTGATTTTACTACGGGAGGGCCCAGTCTTAAGGGAGGGGGATATAAACTAGATAAAAAACGCGAAAATAAACAAATAACTTTAGTGGTCCAGGAATCTTCAGAAATATTGTAAAAACCTCGAGACTTTTTTCAGAGGGGGGAGAGGTCTAAAGTCCCCTTACGTCCTACCGTGCCTGCCATGGAAAATCTACAAGAACTTTTTACTTTACCAATTGAAAAATGGAGCCATAATGGCCTCAACTTTTGATTACAGTTCTGCAAAACTTAATTGCTTCAAAAGCGCTTTTTTTTCTTCTTTTTTTTGCTAGTAGATATTGTGCGCTCATTGAGGCCACGAGAATTATGAGAATTACTCCTCGCCACCTTTTTCAAACTTCAGTTGAAGTTTCAGTCAAAATTATTATCAAGATATTCATGATAATGAATGTCAAGTAAAGAGCATCCCTCAGTGGCGTCGATTGGGTAGAAAGAGAGGGCGGAGGGGTTCTCTGTCCCCCATATTTTTGGCCCCCCTCGTCCTAGGCTTTGTCTCAATATTAAAACTCAAAACTAACAGAAATTATTCCGTATATGAAGGGGTTTCCCTCCTCCTGAATACCTTGCTATTTGTGTTTAAGCCTGACTGTTTGTCCTATTTTTTTTAAGAAAGACTCTTGAAACACAAGGGTTGTTTAATTATAATTGGTAGCTTTTTTAAAAGTGCTAAAAAGTTTAACGTGTAGAATAAGGTCTTGAGGGGGGGGGAGTAACTCCTTCGTATACGGAATTATTTCTGTTAGTTTTGAATTTTAACGTTTCTTCTTACTTTCCTTTGGAATAAACTTGTTTTTTTTTTATTTAATTGCCAGAATGAACATCACAGATGGTGTTTTGTTTTTGTTTTATTTTTTTATTTTTTTTCTCTGGGGATGACCGTATCGGTCTAGTGATCCTAGAAGATCGAGGGAGGACTCATTTGATCAGAAGTCAAAGTTCTAGTGCCCTTTTTAAGTGACCAAAATGATAGGAAAGGAACCAGCCCCGCTTTCCCTTTCCCCACAAAGTCATCAGAGCAAAATTTTGAAATAGCCATTTGGTTCAGCATAGTTGAATGATCCAATAATTTCGCCTTTAGATATGAAATGACCACCCTCCTATCCCAATGGAAAGGGCTTTAAGTTACGCAATTTGGCCATTGTTCACATTATTTATAGTCAGTATATTTGTTATTCGGAAATATAAGGAGGTATTTTTTCGTGGGGGGGGGAATTTTCTACAGGGAGAATTTAAACGTGAGAAGGAAAGTTTCTGGGGTGTATTTTCTAGGGGAAATTTTACAAGGGGGAGGAGGACGGGGATTTCCAGGCATGATCTGAAAAACGGTCAGAAATTAATAAAAAAAAACAAGCGTTTTTAACTGAAAGTAAGGAGCAAACACTAAAACTTAAAACAAACAGAAATTATTCTGTATATGAAGGGGACTGCACTTTCCTCTACCCTAGTTCTCTACGCTAAAGTATGACTTTTTATCACAATACTTTTTGAAAGATTGCTCACAAGAGCCGTTGAATTTGGATGAGAAGTTCAAAGAACTTTAAGTTTAAAGAACTTCAAGGCTGGCTTCAAGTACATTAAAGCTTTCTGTTTCGGTAATGGTAAAACTGTACTATTATAAATCTTTTTATATAAGCATTCGAAAGAACCCCCCCCCCCCTCCTTTTTTATACAGAGATTTTGCAGAAAAACTTTGAAGATCATCGTTTTTTATCAGATTGATCAGTGATGTCGCTTGACCGTTTTCGCTTGAAAAAAAAAATTTCACTGTTTTCTGCTAGAGCCTCAAAATTATGAATAAAAATGCGTCCTATTCTCCCACATAAAGACTATCTGCTTAGTTCCATTGTTTTATTTTGTGACATTAATTGTCATATTTGTTTAGTAAATTGAAATAAAGGACATTAAATAATTCCGATTTTTCTGCACTATGAAAGGTTTGAAATAAGACATTTTTTTTACATTAGAAATCTTTGTATCTCTATGTTAAAACCACAGTTTATATAATTATCCAGTAACCAAAAAGCGGACAATAAGTGCAGAAATAAGTGGGAGGAGCTTTTTGTTCGCACCGAGAATGAAGAGCCAGAAATCATCTGCGGTAAACTTACTGGTATATTATATAAACTGTGGTTAAAACTGTCGATTTACGCTGTGGAACGGTCGATTTGGCTGTGAAACTATTTGGCTGTTTGGCTGTCAAATACTGCCATTTTACCAACTATTTGGCTGTTTGGCTGTCAAATACTGCCATTTTACCAACTATTTGGCTGTTTGGCTGTCAAATACTGCCAGCTCCTATTTATCATTGTAATACATCTTAATTTCTTTGTAACCATCGCAGAAAATACTTATTTGGTGTCAATAAATAGGATTTTACAACCATTCTGTTGGATTATATTGTCTAAATGTATTTATCTTGTGTTTATTGACGTGTTTTTAACACAATATTCATCAGTTTTATCTATTTTTTTGACAATTTAAGCTATAAAAACGGATTGTCTGTTTGAACATCAAGGTACAAAAGATGTGTTTAACTAAAATAATCGTTATCATAAACTGGACTTAAATCTGCGACAAAGATTGTTGCAATAATGTAAATAATTCAATATAATATCTGATTTTTTCAAAGTAATAAATATATATTAAATATAAATAATAAATAAATATAATAATATAAATATAATGATAATAGTATAAATATAATAAATATATATATATATATATATATATATATATATATATATATATATATATATATATATATATATATATATATATATATATATATATATATATATATATATATATATATATATATATAATATATATATATATATATATATATATATATATATATATATAAATATATATATATATATATATATATATATATATATATATAATATATATATATATATATATATAATTAAATATAAATAACAAATTAAATAATAAATATAATAATAAAATTGGTTATAAATATAGCTTCTAAAAAGAACACGGGAGAGAAAAGGAACTAATGCGTGGCGCAAACATAGATTCATCACCTGAATTTGTTGTCTGACGAATACCCTGACGAGGATAGGTTGGGTATAAAAGTTAGGAGCGGTTCTGGTGCTGTGAGATGGTTTGGGGTTTCCGCTCCGTCATTAACTCCTTCCCTCGTCCTGTGTAAGTTGTGGGAGACTCTCATCATCTACAATAATGAGAATGGCCAAGTACGGCTCTGAAACATGCGCAGTTTGGAAGACGGAGGGGGACTTATTAATTGTTTTCCGGAGATATTGTCTACAGATTGTTTTTGGTACCCGCCTGACTTATCGTATTTCAAACAGTATTTTGAATTTGGTTCAAAGAAGGAGTATGCGTGGCCTGTGTTGGCTTCAGGTGGCTTGTTGTTGCAATGAGTTGTTTATAGTAATAGTAGCAGTAATTAATTACGAAAAAAAAATTGCGAAAGTTTTTCTCACGGAAGTATGAAGCAAGTTGAAACTTAAAAAGGACGCAAATTATCGCTTTGCAGGTTATGCAAGATATGTCTACAAAACTAGGTAAAAGAAAATTGCATCATTATACTTCCCAATATTTGTAGAATTCTAAAAAATATGGCCTTATTGGAAACAGAAAACTGACCCCAAGAACAGGATGCTATCTTAGGAGCAGAAAATCCCCCATGTAGCCAGCAGTAAATAAAAAAAACAATATTTAAAGGCTGTCAATAGCCTTACACTGGCTATGATATCAATAGCTTTTAGGGTACTGTTGTACTAAACGGACTCTTTCATATAGTGCTAGTTTGGTTAATGCTAATGAAATAAAATAAAATAGGATGAATATATAATAGTTTAGAAACAAATTTGGGCTGTATATTTGCACATTAGGGGGATGGGGGGCAAAGCATACCATATATTATATAAGCAATCTAACCTAACCTAGGTACCTTTTTCTCCCCCTACACCCCAAAAAACAACAATTAAATACAGTTCTTGCCTTTGTTTATATCCCAGAAGGCAGAGTAAACCTGTTTTCATAACGCGTCTCGATCTATTTCGTGACTGGTATGCATTGCCGTATATAAAAGAGTCCGTTTAGTACAACAGTACCGCTTTTAGTTAGGGCCGTATCCAGAATTTTTGTTCGAAGAAGGGTTTTTTTCGGGGATGGGGTTACACAAAAAAACTAAAATAAAATACATCAAATATTTGTTTATATGCATTTTGGCTGTGTTTCTACAACTCGGACAAACTTTTCTGGAAGGGCTCAAACCCCTAACCCCCCTGGTTACGGCTATGCTTTTAGCATACATTTTTAATTCTACAAGCATTGAGAACTATCATGATTCAGTTTAGTTGATCTGCTTCTGATACGTCTTGCGTAAGCCACGAAACACTAGCTTTTTACGTTTCAAGTTTCAACTTTTCTCTTTGCCTCCGTAAGAAACACTTTGTTTTTTAGAATTTACTTTCTGCTCATTTTTTAATTTGCACAATAAGCCTTACAAAAATAAATTTTGAAATAAGGAGACGAAACTAAAGAAGCTAACATATATTATTGCTAAAATAGGGCATTAAATGTAGATTTTACTTCCCACGGAATATTTGCAAATTTGCAATATTTGCGGATAAAGAGCACGAGGAGTGTGTTGTTACCGGTATCTTTGAGAGGTCACAGACAAAAAATTCAGTTTTGAATTTTGACATTTTCAAAATTTCAAAATGTCAATTCAAAAAAGGACATTTTTTTTCTGTAGGCAATTTTTCATAGTGTTTTTTAGTTTTCGCTAACTAAAAGGCTAAGAGGGGGAGCTTAGAAGAGGGGTATTTGGGGTGACCTCTTTTTTTTACTTCAAAAGTGTAATAGATATCGTGATTTCCGTCTAAATAAGTCCTTTTCCGATATTCTACAATCACTGGTTCAAGAATCGCAGAAAAATGATTTTGCCTGTTGTTCAAGGTAGGGAATCAAACAGTTCGTGGTAACGAACTGTAAGTAAGGAGCGACCCGGCTCAATAGTAACCGTGTTTAGTTCACGTTTAGTCTTACCCATCTTACCCAATAGTTCAAGTTTAGTCTTACCCATCAAAAGTTACGCGCCTGAGAAAATTTGCCTTATTTTCGAAAAAAGGGGGGAAACAACCCCTAAAAGTCATAGAACTTTAATGAAAATCACACCATCATATTCAGCGTATCATAGAATCCTACTATAGAGGTTTCAAGCTCCTATTTACAAAATTGTAGAATTTTTTATTTTTTGCCAGAGGAGAGATCACGGATGTGTTTATTTATTTATTTATTTTTTATTTTTTTTCCCAGGGGTAATCGTATCGATCCAGTAGTCCTAGAATATCGTGAGAGGGCTCATTTGAACGGAAATTAAAAGTTCTAGTGTCCTTTTTAAGTGACCAAAAAATTGGAGAGCAGCTTGGCCCCCTCCCACGTTCATTTTTTTCCCGAAGTCACCCAATCAAAATTTTGAGATAGCCATTTTGTTCAGCATAGACGAAAATCTAATTAATGTCTTTGAGGATGACTTAATCCCCCACTGTTCCCGAGGGAAGGGCTGAAAGTTATAAACTTTGCCCATTGTTTACATATAGTATTGATTATTGGGAAGTATACAGGCGTTTCCAGGAGGAATTTTTTTTCTAGTGGGGGGTCGGGGTCAGAGTAGGGATTACGGGGGAGGATCTTTCCATGAAGGGTATTTCCTTGGGGAAAGGACATTTCTATGAAGGAGGCGCCAGATTTTCTAGCATTATTTAAAAAACGATCAGAAATTAAATAAAAAAAACTGAAGTAACTGAAAGTAAGAAGCAACATTAAAACTTAAAACGAACCAAAATTATTACGTATTTGAGGGAGTTCGCCCCATAGTCAATAAGTTACGCTTTACTCGTAAGTCTTTTAGTACTTTCAAAAGAGCCATCTATTATAATTAAAAGGCCTTGGTGATTGAGGGGTTTGTTATTCTAACAAAATTCGAACTTTAGCGAAAATAGCAGGGTATTGACTAGGGAGCAAATTGCCTAATTTGCGTAATAAAAACATAAGAATATAGAAATTCGTTACGTAAGTTAATTCGTAAGTTACATCAGAACAAAATTTCGAGAAAGCCAATTAGCCAAAAAAAGGAAAATTAATATGCGAATTTCGTTTTAATTATTCATGTGCGGTGAGCCAAAATCAAAGCTGCATTAATTCAAAAACGTTCAGAAATTAACTAAAAAAAACAAGGTTTTTTAACTGAAAGTAAGGGAGTGACATTAAAACTTAAAACAAACAGAAATTATTCCGTATATGAAAGGGGCTGTCCCCTCCTCAACCTTTCGCTCTTTACGCTAAATTTTGACTCTGTCTCACAACTTTATTTTTTAAAACAATAAAAAACTTTAGCGTAAAGAGCGAGGAGTAGGTTAGGGGACAGCCCCTTTGATATACGTAATAATTTCTGTTCGTTTTAAGTTATAATGTCGCTCCTTACTTTCAGTTAAAAAAACTTATTTTTTTAGTTAATCTTCAAAAGAGGTGACCTTGGTTGTAGAGATAACAACCTTGACAAACAAATTTTCGACCTGTAAACAGAGAGCGCGTGAGTACTTTGTTGATTGAAAACCGTGTTATAGCTCAGATTTTCTGTAAAACAAACAACAAAAGAGAAGAAAAGATGCATTGGTTTTGCGGATTGTAGTAAGCATCCATCTTGTTGAAAAATTTGCGATTGGGTTGCGTTTTTTTTTCAACATTTTTATGGACAGGTTTGTTGAGTGGATTCTTCAGATTGACTTCTATAAAAATATTTAATTATTGAAAAGTTTTGAAAAAGATATAAATTATTACACAATAATCTGCTTTGTCATTCTGCGGTATTAATACCCTGTTTTATGGAACTTCCACGCTAACGAGCAAAGTTAATAGACAAATGCTCTAACGCTAAAACCTTACAAGTGCAACAAGTTTAGTTTATCAGTTTGGCTTCTGAAATCTCAATTCAAAAATTCTGAAATCTCCCCCCCCCCCCGTGTCTTGTTTCGAAAGACAATCGGCCAATAAACTTTTATAGAAACTAGCTGGTTATCTTTCATTCTTTCTAAAATGCTTTTCCGGAAAGTACTAGTGTAAAAGCTTAAAGAGTTGATTATAGGGGGGGGGGTAGCTCCCCTTATATGCAGGATGTTTTGTGGAGGACAGAGCTTTTTTCATTGGGGGGATTAATGCTTAGTTCTATTTAGCTACTTAACATACAAAACCAGGGGTCAAATACTCTAATACTAAAGTCTTAGAATTGCAAAAAGCTGATGTTAGTCAGTTTGGCTTTTCAACGACTCAATTCAAGGCCGTATCCAGGGGTGGGTTATCGAGTTTGAACCCCCCCTCACGATTTTTTCCAGATTGTCAAAACGTTACAAAATGCATATAAACTGATTTTTGGCCCGTTTTTGAAGATTTTGTGTACCCCCTTACCGAAATTATGCCCCCTCCCCTCGTAAATGAAAATCCTAGATACGCCCTTGACTCAATTATTGCTCTACTCTCTCCTTAAATGAAATCTCCTCTATAGGAAGTTCTGATAAAGGCCCCGCTCTAAAATATCTAAATTTTAATGTAAAAATGTCTCACCATTCTTCTTTAAAATAGATTTTCATTATGTTTTGAATGGAGGCAACCAATAAAACAAACAGAGTCGTCTCAATGTTTATTTTATGATGTCCATTTAGGCTTTGTTTATTTGCCATTATGGGGGAATGCATAGAAGGTATGAGGTCTCTTCTGTTGAAAACATAATAGTTCTAATGTCAGGTTGTGTTTATAGGTTTGTCTCGTGTCATCTGGTAATATGTTCTCAGGAAGCCGGAAGAACGCAGCATCTTGTTCTTCTTTAAGGACAGAAGAAACGCATCTGAACGGTCAAAAAAAAGGGGGAGGGTAAAAACCATTGGAGATAGTCTCTTTCAAACTAAGCTCTTACAAAACGGAATATATCAATCTGTTTCAGCTGCAAAAATTGCAAACACGTGTCCCTCTTTTCCAGGGCCGTATCCAGGATTTTTTCGGTGGGTTTTACAAAAGAATTTTTTCGAGGGGGGGGGCTTACAAAACAAACTTTAAAAACGCATCAAAATTTGTTTATATTCATTTTTATTACGTCTTTTTACGAGTCGGACAAATATTTCGGGGGGGGGGGGGGTCAAACCTCATAACCCCCCTGGATACGGCCTTGCCTCTTTCTCTGTCTCTCTCCATCTCTCTCTCTCTCCCTCTCTCTCTATCTCTCTCTCTCTCTCTCTCTCTCTCTCTCTCTCTCTCTCTCTCTCTCTCTCTCTCTCTCTCTCTCTCTCTCTCTCTCTCTCTCTCTCTCTCTCTCTCTCTCTCTCTCTCTCTCTCTCTCTCTCTCTCTCTCTCTCTCTCTCTCTCTCTCTCTCTCTCTCTCTCTCTTTGCAACCAACCAATCCAATAGAGCTGCAAGTCGTGAAAACATTTCCCTTGAACTTATTTTCGAGACTAAAAATAAATTCGCTCTCCCCCTCCCTCCCTTTCTTTCTCTTTCTCTCTATTTTCTTCTCTACCTCTTCTTCAATACTCGAGTCTCTTATCGTTGTATTTTTAGATTAATCAAAAAACATTTTGCACAAAATAAGTTTTTTAAAAAAATTAAATAACTCCATTACGCCAAAAATGAAACACAATAGAATCAAATAATCTACCAAGCATACAACCACCACAAATCAGTATCAATCAATAATTGAAATCCAAAACAAACAGAAATTAAAATAAGTCGAACTCAAAACGAGCAGAAATTAATAGGAGTAGGGTTCTAAACTCTATGCTTTCTAAAAGCCAGAATATAATTTATAGTTTACTGAAAAAAAATTCAAATGAATTTACTGAAAAAAATATGCATTGTCAGTTTAATATACATATGCTGATATTTATTCCTTAAAATCTTAATTAACTTTTGATTTCTTAAAGTTATAAAAGTGAAAACGTTTAAATTAATTTTTTATAACCCTTGCCCTGAACACTGGGGGGGGGGAGTGTCCTCCTCAAAGACATCATTTCCAGAACTTTCAACTACGATGAACAAAATGGCTATCTCAAAATTTTGATTGGATGTGTTTGGGGAAATGGTGGGCGTGGAAGGGGCGTTAGTTGCCTTCCAATCACTGTCGGCTATTAAAAAGGGTACAAGCCCTTCTATTCTCCAATCGAATGAGCCCTTTTCGAAGTTTCTACGACAACTCCTTCCATACGAAGTGCCCTGGTCTAGAAAAAAAAACAATACATTGTGCCAACATCGTTCTTTACTTAGGTAGCGCTATTGCGCTGCCTATGATTGGTCCAAAACCCTATGGAAACTAGGAGAGGGAACCCTTTTCAAAATGGGGACTGCTTGTGGGTTGTCTGGGTTCCAGCCCCCTCTACCCCACACACAGAGAAGTCCTTCAATGTCTGTCCACTAAAAATCGAGCGGTTTGCACCTATAAGTTTTTTAAGACACTGAGTAATGTCGTGAATAGAACAACAATTTTCAGAGGCGATAATGTTTCCAAGTATTGACCATAACTAATAAATACGAGCGTGCACAACCGATAGCTAAGGCCGTATTCAGGTTAGAGGTTTGACCCCCTCCCCCCCCCCAAAAAAAAAAAAAAAAAAATATATATATATATATATATATATATATATATATATATACACACACACACACACACAAAAACACAAACACACAAACACACAACAAAAAAAAAAACACAAAAAAAAACAAAAAAAATATATATATATATATATATATATATATATATATATATATATATATATATATATATATATATATATATATATATATATATATATATATATATATATATATATATATATATATATATATATATATATATATATATATATATATATATATATATATATATATATATATATATATATATATATATATATATATATATATATATATATATATATATATATATATATTTGTCCGACCCAACTGTATAAAAACACATTTTTCATGCGTTTTTAAAGTTCTCTGTAACTCAACTCCCTCTAAAAATATGCCCCCCCCCCCTGAACAAAAATCCTGGATGTGGCCCTGTCAAAAGTGCAAATGAAAGTCAAACGAGTCGAGAACATCCAAGGAACAAATGAAAAATAAAAATTGTTTTCTTTTTCAATAAGTCATAATACATTTAAATATCTAAAGTGTGAGATTTAATAGTTAAATTTAATAGGCCCTTTCAGAAGCGCAAATGAAAGTCAAACGAGTCGAGAACAACCAAGGCACAAATGAAAACTAAAAACTGTTTTCTTTTTCAATAAGTCATAATACATTTAAATATCTAAAGTGTGATATTTAATAGTCTAAATCAGGTCTTCACCAAAGAGCAAAAATAGTAAATGATCTACGAAGAACAAAAAAAAATCTTCACCACTTTTAATATAATATATTTTTATATTTTTCAGTTTTTGGACGCAATTGGGGCATTTTTATGGGATATTTTCCATTTCTGACAGACTCTCAAATTATTTGGATTTGGAATTTTTTTTTTCTCCGAGCATTATTTTTCTACATTTTTTCTTAATCTCGTATTTTGTCGTCAAAATGGAGACCCGAGTCTAAAAATTCAAGTCCAAAATTATGTAGCAAGTAAATTACTGTAATTCTCTATCGCTTGTAGAGGTAGCGAATGTTTGCACATATTCTAAGCAGAGGGTTTGAAATTTGGAAAGTATGGTTGAACAGCAAATTTGTAATTTTTTTTTTACAGGAAGCTTGAGTCCTTTCGAACGTAACAGCTTGGTAGGATAAGAAAAGGCAGGAGAGTTTATCGAAGACAAAACAAAACAACATTTTCAAGCCGGCAATACAGCTGTTAGGAATATTGGTAAAAATTATTTTCATCAGGTAAGATCGGCTGCTTCCTCTCATCTCTTCTCTCTCCCTCTCTCTTCACCCCTCTTTGTCTCTCCTCACTCTCTCACTCTCCCCTCTCTCAATCACTCTCTATCACTCCCTCTCCCGATCTCTCTCTCTCTCTCTCTCTCTCTCTCTCTCTCTCTCTCTCTCTCTCTCTCTCTCTCTCTCTCTCTCTCTCTCTCTCTCTCTCTCTTTCGTCCTCTTCTCATTGGAGATTGTATGCTTCTGCAATTGCAAATAAGTACTCCAAGATAGTTTTGGGAGAAAGAGTATAACTTAAAAAAATGAGGGAAGTGTGAACATTTGGACCAAATAAATACTTGTGTGTTATACCGAACACACCCAAGAAGAGCAGTTAGGTTAATCATTCTTTCTTCATAATATGCAAGATAACCATATTTAACACATTTTGCATGCAACCCGCTATACTTACCCCCCCCCCCCAAGGTTCAAATAAATAGCCCAAATTATGTATTTCTATTTACCTGTAAATTGAATCAAATGTGACGAAAAAAACACTAGAAAAAAAAGTTACGGGTGGCAGAATGCATTCAAAATATATAGTTTGGGCTATATTTTTGCATATTAGGGGAGGGCTGGGCGTAAAATATAGTGAGGCTTCATGCAAAATGTGTTAGCTACAATTATTCTGGTAATTATGAAGTATGAATGATAAACCTAACTTCACTTCTTCGGTGTGTTCTGTATAATGCACAAGTGCCTTGATTCTTTTAAAATTACATGCTCGATGAATTCATTCAAGTCTTAACTCAAGAAAATAATTGGGTCCTTTCTATAAATTTTATCCCACGCCTCTTAATTCAAGTGGTCATGACTCACGGACAGTATGGGTTGTGGTCACATGAAGTACTTCTGCTGCATTTAGTCATTTAATGAATTCAATAGGGCGTTGGCCCATGCTGAAGATTTCTGTTTGCTTTATAATGACAATTCATAAATTTTGATAACCATGTACAACAGCACTTAGAAAAAAACACCTTTTCTAGGTATTAATCCTTCCACACAATTGGCGCCTAAGGTGAAGACAGGGCCACTGCATGGGTATCCATAAACTGAATTCTAGGGGGGGGGGGTTACTTGGTCTAATCGGCACCTCCAATGCTGTATAATAGAAATCACAAAACAAAGATATCATAGGCAGCGCAATAGCGCTGCCTAAGTAAAGAACGATGCGAGCACAATGTATTATTTTTTTCTGACCAGGTCACCTCTTATAGAAAGAGGTGACCTTGTTTTAGAAACTTCAAAAGGAGCTAATTCGATTGGAAATTGAGAAGGCTAGCGTCTTTTTAATAGTCAAAAGTGATTGGAGGGCAACCACCGCTAATCCCCGACGCCAATCATTTTACCAAACACAAACAAAATTTTGAGATAACCATTTTGTTCAGCGTAGTTTAAAGTTCCAGAAATTATGACTTTGAGGATGACAACCTCCCCCCTTCACAACCCTCAGGGCAAGGGTTGTAGGTTATGTCCTGGGGCATATAAGGTTTTTGTAGAAAGGGTGATTGTATAAACCTCGGAGGGGGCTCATTGAATTGTTAATCAGAAGTTCTAGTGGCCTTTTTAACAGTCAAAAGTAATTGGAGGTCAACCAGCCCCCTCCCTCCTATTCCAATAATTTCTCCTGGCTTGTATAATCCTCGTATTTTTTCGTTTTATGATATACCTCTCCCCCCCCCCCACACACACACACAAACACATTGTATTTTCCCGAATGCATCTGATGGGAATTTTAAGATGGTAATTTATTGTCGTACAAACTTCGAAAAGGGTTCGTTCGGTTGGAGATTGAAAGGGCTAGTGCCCTTTTTAATAATAAAAAGTGATTGTCGTGCAACCAGCCTCCCTCCCCCACACCCATCATTTCCCCAAACACTTCCAATCAACATTTTTAGATAGCTATTTAGTTTGACGTAGTTTAAAAGTCCAGAAATTATATCTTTGAGTATGAGACCCTCACACCAGAGCCTTCATGGCAAGGTTTGTAAGTTATGCCCCGAGGAAATATTTGTTTTTTATGAAAAGAGTGGCCGTATAAACTTCGAAGGGGGCTCATTGGATTGGAAATCGGAAGCTTAATTGCCCTGTTTAGAGCAAATTTATCGGACGGTAGCTATACCCCCTCACGTCATATTTTCCCCAAATGTATACGATTGAAATTTGAGATAGCTATTTGTTCAAGAATAGTCGAAAGATCACATAACAAAGCCTTTGGGGTTAACCGCCCCCCCCCCCAGAGTCTGTGGCTAAGGGTTGTAAGTTATGCCCCGGGGGCATGTAATGTTTTTATAGAAGGGTGGTCTTGCGGACTTTAGAGGAGGCTCATTTGATTGGATAAGATAAGATAAGATAAGTTTTATTCTTCATTAAATACACATACAATATTACAAATTATTAATCCCTCAAAGGCTCATTGGCCTGTACAAAGAGGGACGACATATGAATTACATACTCAGAGATAAAAAACAAAAGAAAATTTAAAATGATCACTTACTCCCATATGAAGGAGAAGAAAAGAAAATATAGATAAACTGGAAACTATAGAAAAAATTAGAATAAATAAACTAAATTTATTAATTATATTAAATAGACTCAAAAAGAAAAATAATAATAATAATAAAAAAAAAAAAAAAAAAATTATATTATTATTACTATAAACGAATTCCTATCGTCGAAACAGAATTATGTGTATTGTCAGGTAGAACTAACATCATAATAGCTGTTACGATATTATTCATAACTCTTATCCAAGATGTTTAAATATCATAACTTAAGCCATGTACAGCCCTTTTAAGCTTGTATTTAAAACTATATAAATTCCACTTCAATCAGCGCTGCTTATTTCTAAGGCTAGGTAGCAAAATTGAGGTTTATGGGTTATTTCAGTCATAAGGCTTATAATTATTGGACTGTAATAAAATGGTGCGAAAGCAATAAAATTTAACCCGTCTTCATGAATGCTACTCCTTAGTGAACGATAATGTATAGTTCTAGTCTATTTTAAGAGTCAATCGTGATGGAGGGAAAATAGCCCTCCCACCCTCCCTGGCATCCTCCTCTCTCCAAACACATTCAATCGAAATTGCGAGACAGCCAGTTTGTAACCGATAGTCCAAAGATCATATAACAATGCCTTTAGTTATCAAATATAAGGAATACTTAGGCGGATGTTGAACTAATTCAAAACAAACTACGAGCATGTGGACTTTCGAAAAGGTGACAAAGCAATATCTCAAGAACAACTTATGTTATTAAGTTAGACCTTAAGAGTAAGTTGTGGGGGATTTTGAACCAACCAGAAGGCACTATGTGTATGGTTTTAATGCTAGCACTATAGTTACTGTAGCTAATGACGTTAAGAGTATTGAGGTAAAACTTCTAGGCAGCGTTTAGGGGGAGTTTCAATTAAAAGAAAAAACTGTATGCATGCGGGTTTTCAAAAGGGCATATAAGCAATATGATAGGCAGCACCACTCTATAATAGCTAAAAATATAATTGAAACATTTAAATGAGCTACTTCGAAACAAAATTAAAAGTTCTAGTGTCCCTTATAAGAGTAAAAAGATATTGGAGGATAATCAGCCAGTCTCTCAAAGCGATTCATTTTACAAACACATCCAGTCAAAATTTTGAGGCAACCATTCGGTTCAGCATACTAGAACGGTCAAATAACTATGTCTTTAGCAACTATGTCTGTAGACACTCCATCAATACATCGAGAACGACTGGGGATATTAGGTTGCAGTTTTCGGGGCTACTACTATTACTACTTTTCCTCTTACAATTTATTAAATAAATAGAGTGTAAGTGTATCCAGGTTGTCAAAGAGCATAGATAGAATCTTTTGGAATGGTATTAAGTTTTATTTCTGATGTTTAACTTGAGGAGGTATAAAAATAAATTAGAAAATACTATTTGTGTCAGGATTAAAAATTGTTTAAACGTTTTCTCCCAACATACAAATAGCAAGCCGAACTATGGATTCTTATATAAGATTAATTAAAAAAAACTTTTTCCACAAAATAAGTTTTTCAAAGAAAAGTAAAGAACTCCATTCAACAAAAAATGAGCAAAAATAAAATCAAATAATCTAACAAGCTTGAAACGACCACAAATTAGCATTTAAACATCAAAAAAATCCCAAATGAACAGAATTTAGAAAAAATAAACGATTGAAACTCAAAACGAGCAGAAATCAACATAAGTTGGGCTCAAAACCCCTAAACCTTCCCAAGGCCAGAACAAAATTTGCACTTTACTGAACAAAATATAAACGTTTTTACTTCTATAAGTTTAATAAATCAAATAATATTAACATTTTCATTACTAAATATCAGTATATGTATATTAAACTGACAATGCACATTCATTTGTATTTTTTTCAGTAAAGTCCTTTTGGACTTTTTTTTTCAGTAGAGTCCTTTTTGAAATTTCTTCATCAACTTTCTATATAAACATTATATGCCCCCAGGGCATAACTTACAACCCTTGCCCTGAGGGTTCTGAGGGGGTTATCATCCTCAAAGACCTAATTTTCAGAACTTTCAGCTAATTTGAACAAAATGGATATATCAAAATTTTGATTGGGTGGGTTTGGGGAAATGGTGGGCGTGAGAGGGGCGTTAGTCGCTCTTCAATCACGTTCAACTATTAAAAAAGGCACTAGCCCCTTCAGTTTCCAATTGAATGAGCCCTTTTGAAGCTTCTACGACAACACTTTCAATAAAAACCTCATAACTTGAAACACTTGCCCTGAGGGCTGTGAGGGGGAGGGGCTGTCGTCCTTGAAGATCTAATTTCCAAAACTTTCACCTACGTTTAATAAAATGTCTATCTAAAAATTTTGATTGGATGTGTTTGTTGGAAAAAGTGGGCGTGAGAGGGGGGTTAGTTGCCCTCAAATCACTTTCGACTATTAAAAATAGCACTAGCCCTTTGAATTTCCAATGGAATGAGCCCTTTTTCAAGTTTCTACGACAAAGATTTCAATAAAATTATTATATGTCCCCAGGGTATAACTTACAAGCCTTGCCCTTAAGACTGTGGGGGGAGTGTCCTGCTCAAAGGTATAATTTCCTGAACTTTCAACTAAGATGAACAAAATGGCTATCTCAAAACTTGATTGGATGTTTTTGGGGAAATGGTGGGCTTGAGAGGGGTGTTAGTTGCCTTCCAATCACTTTCGATTATTAAAAAGGGTATGAGCCATTTCAATTTCCAATCGAATGAGCACTTTTCGAATTTTCTACGACAATGCGTTCTATAAAAACCTTATATGCCCCAAGGGCATAACCTACAACTCTTTCCCTGAGGGCTGTGGGGGGGCTGTCATCCTCAAAGACCTAATTTCCAGAACTTAAAACTAAGTTGAATAAAATGGCTATCTCAAAATTTTGATTGGATCTGTTTGGGGTAAAGCTGGGCGCGAGAGGGGGGTTAGTTCCCCCCCAATCGCTTTCGACTATTAAAAAGGGCATTAGCCCTTTGAATTTCCAATCCAATGAGCATTTTTTGAAGTTTCTACGACAACGCCTTCTATAAAAACCTTATATGCCCCCAAGGCATAAATTTCAAATCGAATGAGCCCTTTTTCAAGTTTCTACAACAAAGATTTCTATAAGAACCTTATATGAACCCAGCGCATAACTGAAAACCCTGGGTCTGAGGGTTGTGGGGGATTATCCTACTCGAAAACAAATTTCCTGTCGGGAAATAAACTATGCTGAACGAATTGGATTGCACAAAATTTTTATTGGATGTGTTTGGGGTAATGATGGGCGTGGGAGGGGGGTCTAGTTGCCTTCCAATCACTTTGACTATTAAAAAGGGCACTAGTCCTTTGAATTTCCAATCGAATGAGCTTTTTTTTAAGTTTCTATGTAACGCCTCCTATAAAAAACCTTATATGCCCCCAGGGCATACTTAAAACCCTTGCCCTGAGGGCTGTGGGGGAGTATACTCCTCAAAACATGTTTTCTATCAGGAAATCTACTACGCTGAACAAAATGGCTATCTCAGAATTTTGATTGGATGTGTTTTGGGAAATGATGGGCGTGGAAGGGGTGTTAGTTACCTTCCAGTCACTTTCGACTATTAAAAAGGGCACAAGCCTCTCCAATTTCCAATTGAATGAGCCGTTTTCATAGTTTCTACGACAACTTCTTCGATACGATGTGCCCTGCTCTAAAGGAAAAAAAAAAATAAATAATACATTGTGCCAACATCGTTCTTATATGCCCCCGGGGCATAACTTAAAATCCTTGCCCTAAGGTTTGTGGGGGAGTGTCCTCCTCAAAAACATATTTTCTATCTGGAAATCAACTATGCTGAACAAAATGGCTATCTCAAAATTTTGATTGGATGTGTTTGGGGGAATGATGGGTGGTGGGGGGGGGGGCTAGTTGCCCTCCAATCGTTTTCGACTATTAAAAACGGCACTAGCCACTCCAATTTCAATCGAATGAGCCCTTTTCGAAGTTTGAACGACTACTCCTTCGATACGAAGTGCCCTGGTATGGAAAAAAAATAATAATAATACATTGTGCGACCATCGTTCTTTACTTAGGTAGCGCGATTGCGCTGCCTATGATAACCGAAAAAGATGATGTTTTTTTCATGAAATTGACTATGTCAATAAAAAACGAACAGAAATTAATTTAAAAAATGTTTTCCACAAAACAAGTTTTTCAAAGAAAAGTAAAGAGCTCCATTAAGCCAAAAATGGGCAGATTTTTGGCCTAATGGAAGTAATCTTCCAAGCGTAAAACTACCACAAGTCATTATCGATTAATAAATGAAACTCAAAACGAACAGAAATTAGAATAAATAGCCGAGTCAAACTCAAAACGAGCAAAAATTAACATTAGTAGTATAGTAATAGTAGTAGTAGTAGTATGGTATAGTATAGTATAGTATAGTATAGTATAGTAATAGTAGTAATAGTATAGTAGTAGATAGCCCACATGCCTTCTAAAGACCAGATCATAATTTGCGCTTTACCGAAAACAAAATACGTTTTAGATGTTTTCACTTTTTTTTACTTAAATATATAAAAAAAACATTGGGATTTTAAGGAATAAATATCAGTATATGTATACTAAACTGACAATCCACGGTCATTTTTTTTTTTTTTTTTTTTTTTTTTTTTTTTTTTAGTAAAGCCTAAATTATGCTCTGGTCTTGGGAAAGCATGGGGTTATCGGCCCTACTAATATTAATTTTTCCTCGTTATGAGTGTGACTCGGCTATTTATTCTAATTTCTGTTTGTTTTGAGATTCATTTATTTATCGATAGTGATTTATGGTAGTTTTACGCTTTGAAGGATATTTGACTTAATTTCTGCCCATTTTTGGCTTAAAAGAGGTCTTTACTTTTCTTTTTTAAAAATTGTTTTGTGGATTTTTTTTATAGTTAATACAAATATAAGGCAGCGTCATTCAGCCAGGGGGGCTGGAGCCCCCCCCCCTGCCCTCCTCATGGTAAATTCCAGGGGCGTAATCTTATATGGGGCATGGGACAACTGTTCCTTCCAAACCCAAGTTTGCCCCTCACAGACCCCAGTTTGCCCTCCAGCTGAAATTTAGTTTCTGCTAAAAAACTTGTCAAAATTAGATATGCCTGCATAATTCCAAAGAAACAGTTTTCAGTTTTCCTTAGTACATCTTTGCCTTTATGGTAATAGGCCTATATGACTCATTTTTCAGTTTTCACTGTCATGTTCACTTGATTCGAAAAAATTGGCTCCAACTTTACCCCCCCCCCACCACCATCCCTCCCCCCAGAATTTTGGAACGAAATTACGCCACTAGTAGCGCATGACATACTGGTAGCCCATGACATACTGGTAGTCACTGGTAGCCCATGACATACTGGTAGCCATTTGTAGCCCATGACATACTGGTAGCCACTGGTAGCCCATGACATACTGGTAGTCACGGCTAGCTCAGGACATTCTGGTAGCCACTGGCAGCCCTTCACTTCCTGAAGCCCATGCTCAAAAGGGCCTACTGTGATATTTCTTATTCAAGCTTTTTTAATGTTGAAATACATATTAGGAGCTTAACTGTTAAAAATCAGGGCCCAGTCTTAGCTCTCAATAGCCGCACCTAAAAACCCTAAGCGCATGCGTATATTCCTTCCTGGAGTAAAAAAAATGCAAGTAAAATAACAATAGACAGCGCATGTGCATATCTTCCTGAATAAAAATTTCTTTGTTTAAAGCACAAAGGACATTAACATAAGAACCGTTTGGTTCTTATTTTAGACCCATCAAGAATAGATTGATCTATTTTTCCTTGAAAACCACTATTTTCTAAGATTTATCTTTTCCTTCAAAATCATGAAGTCTATATTGCTATGAAGTTATGTATATGAAGTTATGAAGTTTATCACATTTTCTTCAACGTTGCCAAGTTGAATCGTAAAAATTGATAAGCAAACATCAACAACCTGTTGATTTCAAAAGACAACTACACTTGCAAAGAGTTCAAGCAAAATTATGATATTGGTACTGACTATGGTGTATCGGTTGATGACCATATAGGTTGATATCGGCCATATGACCATATCGCCATATGACCATATCAGTTGATGACCATATCGGCCATATTGGTTGATGATTCAAATTCACTAGAATGCCTCCAGTTTGGTTTCGCCTAGTTCAATATTCTAAACATAGACTACTTAAAATTTTCTTGCAACCTAGTAACTTCAACTGTAATTGCTCTGAACTTAATTTCAGTACTATCCTTGATTAAAGTCGACACTTTATTTCGATTTGGAGTAGTTTAAAAGAGCCGATTTTCATGGAGCTTTTCCTTGTATCAATGGTACTTATCTCCATTTTTTACCTCCATTTTTTATCTCCATTTTTTATATATACTTCAGTCATGAGATTAAAGATCGTCTTTATTCCGAAACTAGAATTTTGTTGGGAATACATTATGACATGGTAGGGCTGAACTGTTGCATCCAGAGATGTACTCAGGGGGTATTAGGGAGTGTAGCCTTACCAACACCCCTCCAGTCCGTGGGAGATACTAAATTTTCTTAAATTTTTGACGACTTCTTGTTCAAATTTCCAAATATTTTTATACCCCCCCCCCCTTTCTCCTGAAACATTCCGGCTTATGGGTCTGGTCGCGAATATGGGCCTTTTTAGTATAGAACATCGATTTGTTTACGAAACAGCTTCTTAGATTCTGAAATTCTGAAATATTGTTCTGTCATATTTGACCCTTGATATTTAGCTAGAGATGTAACTTATCTGCCCAGGCCTAGTGTTCAAAGATTTGATGTAGACAAGAATCATCCGACAACAATTTTGACATTGACAAAGTACAATGACGACCGTAATGGTTGCAATGTGGCCCCAAGATTTTGTTTTGAAAGCATACCGCCCCAAATGTAACAGTAGGTGAAGAGAGATATGATGCTCATAATCGATTCTAAGTCAGTTCTGCTTTTGGGGCATCATTAACGCGCTTGAAAAGAATTTGGAGGGTCTCATTGTCTTTCCAGAATGGGAAAGGAGATCAACTATCATTTTTTTTTTCATGGATGCAACTATGGCTGCAACCAAGGCCGTATCCAGGGGGGTAAGAGGTTTGACCTCCCCCCTCCAAATGTTTATCCGACTCGAAAAACGTAACAAAAATTAATATAAACAAATCTTTAAGATTTTTTGAAGGATTTTTGTACCCCCCCCCCCCTTCGAGAAAAAACTTTTTCCTGGATATGGCCCTGGCTGCAACCTAGTAAAGAGTAGGCCAAGGCCCGTAGTAACCAAAAGTTTAAAAAGCGTTTTAAAAAAAAAATACCTCATGAAAAAAAAATCCAATTTGTAGCTGATTCAGGAATGGTAATTATCGTTCTGATTAATCTTAATAGTAAAGTGTTATTTTGAAAACAATTTTGGGTACTTATGTATTATACCAAACACACCCAAGAAGTTAAGTTAGGTTAACCCAAATGAAACTATTCTTACCTCCATAATATACAGAACAATTGTAGCTAACACATTTGGCATGCAGACCCGAAATATTTTACCCCCCCCCCCAATTAATGTGCAAATATATAGTCCGAACTATATTATATATTTTCCAGCTATTCTCGCAATGCGTCTTTCTTGTTTCAACCCGTGTGCCTGTAAATTGAATCTACTGTGACGAAACAAAAACTTGAAAAACAAGTTATGGGTGGCAGAAATGCATTGAAAATATATAAATTCGGGTATATATTTGCACATTAGGGGAGGGGGTGTAAAGTATAGTGAGTCTTAATAGGTCTTTACTAACCTAACTTTATCTCTTGGGTTTTGTTTGGAATAATACAAAAGTACCGAAATTTATAGGAATTTTGACCAAATAGTGTGAAACCCCTAAAGAATTTGCTTCTAATAAAAAGAAAGAATATAGTAATAGAATCTCCATTGTCGAAAACCCTGTAAAGGAAATTTGTAGCCTCCAGCCATTAACAACAAGGAAAATCACTTTTTTGCATGGGTAGCACTGTGTCTTTTTTTTCTTCTTGTTCTGTTTTTTTCTTCTTCGTTTATTATAGAAAGCTGTTTAAGGGCTCATTTCAAAGCCATTTTTACATATAACCGCTTTTTACAAATTCGAGTTGATGACACCATCAAAAGTGTCATATGGCACCCAAAAAGCGCTGTACTGAAAACACAAAATTTACGCAACAAAACACGATTAGGAGCAGAAAATAGGTACCCTGCAGAAAACAAAAGACCAATTTATAATGCTCTCAATTGTCTGTCACCGAACATGAAAACAGTGAATTTCAGTATGCGATTCTCAAAACTTCAAGTAAGGTTAGTTCGCAGTAAAGTGCTAGTTTTTCAGAATGCTGCAAATTTAGGGAAATATTACGAGTCTGGTCATTTGTACCAATAAGGCAGATATACAGCCCTAAAATACTATTTTATGACTTATAATTCACTATTCTTAGGTAAAGACGGTAGAGTCGACGATGTGCTTAATATATCATATTTGAAAAAACGACTACTGAGAAAAATTAATAAGAGAATTTAAAAAATCCTCCCCGGCAGGAAATCAAACTCCGGTCTTCCGCGTGACAGGACTATACTAGGACCTGACAGGACATGACCACTATACTACCGAGGACCTAACTGAAAGTTTAACGCTGTAGTTGTCCGTAAATTATTTGGTTATCTGAATGTAAGCATAGTTAGTTTTAGTTGTACTTCTGTGTGGGGGAGGGGGATGGTGAAATTTTCAAAAGACAAAAAGTGTATGAAAAAGTAAATTTTTCGGAAATCATATTACTGACTTACAAATAAAGTGAATTGACCACTGGATGTCTTTTTAATGCTCTTTGCGAATATAATGAACACTCCCATTAGGAATTCCAATTTAAGCCCTTTTTGATCTCTTGAAAATTACAAAAATATAAAAATATATAGGGTGTTAAAAGGCTTAAACATTTGTTTTAAACTTACTGTTTCATAATAAATCCTTTTTTTTAATCCACAAGCACTGACTTTCCACGATTAAGTTGGATAAATGAAAATTGTAACAATAAATTTTACAATATTATGCCATTTTCTTCTTCCTTAACGCCGAATATTCAAGAATGCGACGAAACATCGAAAATAATAAATCTGACGGAAGAAGCTGTAGCAAAATATCCCATGAGGTGCATTACAAAATTCAATTTTAAATTTAAATTGAATTGAAATTATCAGGTTGGTTATGTTAGGTTTTTATATTTTTGTCATTTTCAAGAGCTCAAAAAGAGCTTAAATTTCCGATAGAAGTGATTATTATATTCGTAAAGAGCATAAAAAAAGGCATCGAGTGGTATATTCATTTTATTCATAAGTCAATAATATGATTTGCGAAAAACTTACCTATGAAAATAGAAGGTGCTATAGATGTGATCATAAAAAAACATCTAGTTCACAGCTTTTTTTTTTTTTTTTTTTTTTTTTTACGCAAAGTATGCCACAAAAATATATTTACACGAGTAAAGCCAAATTGAAAATTAAGGGAAAATTTTGAGCATTTTCCATGTAAAACAGACATGTAAAACTTGAACATACCGCTCGATGCGTCTTTAGCAACATATTATCTTCCTTGGAGGTCGTTACAGTTAGCAGCTATTCCAAGACAACTTTATCCATTTATATTTTCTTGGTAGCAAGAAATTATTTCTCACGTTTTAGTACACTGACAATACTTATTTTAATTTTTTTTTCGAGACTTCGAGATAAAAGCTGTTTTTGGTATTTTTTTCGTATTTTCATTTTACCTTTTAATCTTTGGGAATGCGTTTGCTCAGTCGAAACTTTTTTACGTTAGAATATAACTATTCTACTTCTAGAGACGGCTGCTCAACTGATAATTCGACAGTACCCCAAGCAAGGCCATATCCAGGGGAGAGGTACGGGGATTAACCCCCCCCCCCCCCGAAATTATTGTGTGACTCTTAAAAGAGTAACAAAAATGCATATTAACAAATTTCTGATGCGTTTTTTAGTTTTTGTACCCCCCCCCTCTCGAACAAAAGATACAGCCTTTGTCGTAAGATTAGATTCCGAAATACCTAATATGCGAAAAGAAATCGGGGTGAGAGGTCCCCACAGACCCAAGTTTGCTCCCCCCAGACCCCCAGTCTGCCCCCTCCCCCCAGCTGAATTTTAGTTTCCGCAAAAAATCTCGTCAAAATTAGATATGCCTGCATAATTCACATATCCAGAGAAACAGTTTTCAGTTGTCTTTAGTATATCTTTGCCTTTATGGTATTATATGACTCATTTTTCAGTTTTCACTGTCTTTTTCACTTGATTCGGGAAAATTGGCTCCAACTTTGCCCCAGAATTTTGACGAAATTGCGCCACTGCAAGCCATGACATACTGGTAGCCACGGGTAGCCCATGACATACTGGTTGTCACTGGTAGCCCATGAGATTCTGGTAGCCACTGGTAGCCGATGATATACTGGTAGCCACTGCTAGCCCAGGACATTCCGGTAGCCACTGGTAGCCATTCACTTCCTGAAGCCCATGCTCAAAAGGGCCTACTGTGATATTTCGGTACTGTTTCGCTTAATGGTACACACTAAAGAAGTCAAGTTTGGTTAATGCTAATCAAAAAATATAATATAGGATGTATATATAATAGTTTATAAACAAATTTGGGCTATATATTTGCACATTAGGAGGGTGGGGGGTGGGGGGAAAAGCGTAGCATTTATTAAATACGTAAACTCACCTAGGGACCTTCCCCCCCCCCCTAAACCCCAAAAAACAACAGTTTAAATATTGTAAATTCAATGAGAAACCACGCTCTTCGATCAATTTAGATAACAATTACCCGCTTACAGGTCTCCATCACGGCATTCATTCGACTGTCTACAGCCGTTGTGTACCATTAAGCGAAACAGTACCAATATTTCTTATTCCAGCTTTTTTAATGTTGAGATTCATATCAAGGCTGAAAAGATACAGCCTTGTCGTAAGATTAGATTCCGAAATACCTAAGATGTGGAAAGAAATTCAAAGGTAGCCTATTAAATACTAATGCATATACTTGATATAATTCTTGAGGGTTGCGTTAGTGAATGGACTTTTACCAATATCGCAAGCTCAGTTGTTACACACCTGAATCCAGATTCGGTACTTCCGCAAAATCCAGAACACACTCAAGAAGTGAAGTTAGGTTAATAATAATGAAATATACCAAAATATGATGAAAATATAATACTTTAGTAACAAAAATATGTAAACTACAACAAAGAATTATGGAAAACAGGCCCTACAACGCATTATATTAAATACCTAACCTGACCAAAATACCAACTCAATATATTAAATATGTAATCAAAAAGTAACTATGACATAGTTTTTCCTTTGTGCCTAAGCTAATTGTCTCCGGATACAGACAGCTATAAAACGGTTATCTCCAGGGTGACCAGACGTCCCGCATTGTGCGGGACAGTCCCGGATTCCGAAACCTCGCCCTGCATTCGAAAACGTCCCGCAAAATATCCTGCTTTTTTAAAAAGATACAAAAAGATTAAAACATTTTTAGATTAAAAAAATTAGAATTACTTTAATAAGTTTAATATTTTTTCACATATATTCATAAAAATGTTTTAATCTCAATGAAAATGTTTTGATAAAAGCAGACACAGGATATGCCCTATTGCTATTAAGTGTGATTTATTGTACTATAAGGTAAACCCCTAGCCAAGATGCTTGGGGCAGCGTGCCCCAATTCAAAGTAGGCTATATATATTTACACTCTAGGGTGGGTGGGGGGGGGGGTGTTCAAAGTTCTTTTCTGACACAAAGGAATGTTTTAGGCTATTTGGAATCAAAAGGCTATGAAATTCTTGTTCTAAAAGTATGCCTATTCCTAAGTGACCTTATTTGTGAGTTAATTACTAAATTTACCATTTTCTTTGGAATAAAAATTCCCAGGACAAATATTTTGCCTTAGTAAGTAAGCAACTGTAACTGAAATATATCATCAGTTTTAAAATTAGACCTTAGTGAAAGCAGGATTGTCTACAAGAACAAACCAAACCTGAGAGAAAAAACTTATAACTGTAGCTAAGTAAGACTACCGTTATTCCAGCTTATGATAGCCTAGTAATATTGGTATGAAATTTTGGTATGTCCCGCATTGGGTCAAATTTTGGTATGTCCCGCATTGGGTCTGAGAAAATCTGGTCACCCTAGTTATCTCAGATTCTTCAGAGCAATTTTCTCGAGTGTGTTCTGGATTGTACGGAAGTACCCTATATTCTAATGTATTGAAGTTGTAATTTTAATGTAAAATAATTTGGTACTTGTTAAGAAAGCGGTAAGTGTTTTGCGAAAACGAGACGCATTACCCGGTACCTGGTACTTATATGAGACGCTGTATAAAGATGTATTACAAAAGGTTTCTTACTCCGGGAACTATATTTAAACTTTAGTTTTTGGGGTTTAGGCGGACTAAAAGGTACCGAGGTTGGGTTAGGTTAGGTTAGGTTACGTATTTAATATATGCTATGCTTTACCCCACCCCCCTAATTTGCAAATATATAGCCAAATTTGTTCATGAACTGTTATATTTTTATCATATTTTGTTCTGTTTCATAAGCATTAACCAAACTTCACTTCTCGTGCACCTACCGCTTTCTTAACAAGTACCAATAATTTTATTCACCCAAACTCCAAACAGCCCAACGCTATATCTCTTGCTTTTCTAGCCTAGTCTTTAAACCCATAGAAAAAATTCTTTATACTCTCACCTTTCCGATCGATTCCAGCTTCAAGTTTTAGTAAGTTTACGGGTGATTCATTCTCTATAAAAATCGGTACGTATCTGTTGGAACTCTCGGAATTTTTCACTGCAGATATAAGCCTATAAATGACTTTCTCGAAATGAATGCAGATAACGACTTTACTTGCAGATGCGACAATTGTGCTGCTCTCAGAACGCAAACTATTCAAAAAATCCAACACTCGTAGTTGGAAATTATATCAATTAACTTCTGTAAGTTTTCTTAGAGGTAATAAAAAGCTGAAGTTCATTCAGTGAAGCCATATTAAATCTTGAGACCATGAAAAATGATATTTAATCGCTAGGATAATGAAAATGAAACAAAAAACACTTCTTGAAGACCCTTAGTTTTGAAGGGTGTCAGCTTGGCCCTCATACTGGCACCTTTGTGTAATCGAATACCATCATATTGTGTAAAAGCAAAATGCGAAGGATTGAATTACACTTGCCTTATGGTATACTGAATTTAAATGACTGAGGGAAATAAGACCGTTTTAACTCACTTATTCATATTTTTTTTTATAAAATCTGGTCGTATGTAACAATATAACCCCTTTTTTGTTTTGGACCTTCCATTCCTGGGGAAAGCTATCTGATGTTGTGTGATCTGTATCCCCGCCCCCTTAAGAATGTGTTAGAATAAAGTAGCTTTTAATCTATGGAATTACATAAAATAAGAAAAAACTAAAAAAGTACATGAATAGGTCAATTAAGGGGTTACATGCTCGTCGCGTATAAAAATGTACCTGTAATGGAATCCTGCCATTTTATTGCTTTGTCAAATAGGTGATCAACGGATCGTATTCAGTTTGAGCGTTTTCAAAATCCCATAATTTTGAAAATAGCGAAACATTTCTTTTTCACTATTATGAAAGAATACAAAATCGTCCATCCATAGGTGTAGACCAACTTTCATGCCGGGCACGTACTTTATGGCAGGGGGATTATTGGAAATCAGAAAACAAGGTGAAATATATTGATATTGTTGTGATTTATGAGTAATTTACAAAAGCTGTACAATAATTCAGGGGTCTAGATACGGGCCCTCCAGGCAGGCTTCTTCGGTAACATGCACAAAAGTTTGTTTTGGGGAGCGAGCGATTAGGGAGGAAAGGAACTTAAAAATCTTCAAAAGAAAAATAGGCAAACCATGTGAACAAACAGGGAATTATCGAAAAAATTGTAAAACCTAAACATTTCAGAGGTGACTAGTCGACTACGCCTAGGTGGGTATGATCTAATACCCGAGGCGTAAGTGGGTATGATCTAATATGATCTAATATTGTAGGTGGGTATAATCTACGGCGTATATGCGTAGGTCGGTATCTTCTTCAATGTCTCTGTTGTAGACAAATTGACTGAGTTTCTCACCTTTTTACCGATATTCAAATTCAATTTTATTATTACTACTACTATTACTAGCAACTTAATGTACGACCAAGCCTCATGTGGCCCAGACAACTGTGCAAGCTACTCCTCCATCCCAATCAAAAAGTTCGTGGTAATGAACTGTAAGTAAGGAGCGACCCGGCTCAATAGTAACCGAAACTCTAAAAAACGTAATTTTTAAACCAAAAGATACATCAAAAGAATAAACTTTTTATGCTGATTTCAAATATATAAGTTTCATCAAGTTTAGTTTTACCTATCAAAATAAACGCACCTGAGAAAATTTGCCTTATTTTCGAAAAAAGAGGGAAAAATCCCCTAAAAGTCATAGAATCTTAATAAAAATCACACCATAAGATTAAGCGTATCAGAGAACCCTTATCTATCTGCAAAAATGTGGAATTTTGTATTTTTGCCAGAAGAAAGATCACGGATGCGGGTTTATTTGTTTGTTTTTTTTTTTTTGTTTTTTCCCCAGGGGTGATCGTATCAACCCAGTAGTCCTAGAATATCGTGGGAGGGCTCATTCGAACGTAAATTAAAAGTTCTAGTGCCATTTTTAAGTGACCAAAAAATGGAGGGCAACTAGGCCCCTATACTTCCTATACTTCCCAATAACCAATACTATACGTAAACATTGGGTAAAGTTCACAACTTGCAGCCCTTCCACCAGGGACTGTGGGAAATTAAGTCATCCTCAAAGACATAGTTATTATATATTTCGCCCGTGCTAAACAAAATGACTATCTCAAAATTTTCATCAGGTGATTTTGGGAAAAAATGAGCTTGGGAGGGGGAAATGTTTTATTATTTTTTTCCCCTAGAGGCACTCATATGGGAAGTATGATCGTATAAACTTCGGAGGAGGCTCATTCGATTGGAAATCGGAAGTTATAGTTACCTTTTTAAGAGTCAAAAGTGATCGGAAGGTATCTACCCCCCCCCCCACACACCCTCTTTCCCCCAAATGTATCCAATCAAACTCCAGGGCCAACAAAACCCCCGAGAGCCTGGAGGCAAGTGTTGTAAGTTATGCCCCTGGAGCATACAAGGTTTTTTATGTAAGGGTTGGTCGTATAAACTTCAGAGGTGGCTCATTTGATTGGAAATTGAGCTCTAGTTGCCTTTTTAAGAGTCAAAATTTATCGGAGGGCATCTAACCCCCCTCCCACTCTCACAAACACCCTCTTTTCCCCAAATGTGTTCAATCAAAATTTTTGAGATAGCCATTTTGTTTGAAATAGTCCAGTGATCAGACAACAAAACTTTGGGGCCATAATAATTCCCATCAGAGCCCGGGGAGGGGTTTTAACTTATGTCTCGGGGGTATATAATGTATTTATGGAAGAGGTAAACTTCGGAGGGGACTCAAATGAGTTCCTTTTTTGAGAGTCAGAAATGATCCGATGACGACAGTAGAAAGGGGGGTGCTACTCCGAACATGACCACGTGGTCATGTTCGGAAATGTTGTTGTTTTGGCCATGTGCATAGCCTCCCTAGGGAGAACACGTGGTTAATTAAAGCGATTGGGAATTTGGAACACGTGTGCTGTCAGTCATTAATCAAATTGTTTCCGGGCAAAGTTTAATAATGTCTGACAGGTACTGTCAACATTTCTCCAGGAATAGATCCAAGTCATTAATGTTCTTTGCCTCGGAAACAGTTCTACTGGTCGAACTCCAAAAGATATTAATAAACATTGCCATGGAAACAATTCTCCAAGAAACATCTTAGCGATGAATTGTTTTAGCGCGGGAATCAGGTTTCTTATTAATTTGAAATGCCTCAGCGCAGAGATGCCAAAAACAAAAGGAACACGCTGAATTTACGTTTAGGGATTATTTGGGCGAAACCGTTTTAGCCATTTTATGGGATTATTTCAGCGAAACAGTTAGAGACATTCTAAAAGATGATTATAGAAGAGAATTTGAGGGTAAAACTCTGTGGTCGTTATAATACACAAGTTCCATTTGAACAGTGTTGTGAGGTCCTCTACCCCAAGCCCAAAGGGTTCCAATCCCCCTACCCAACCCCGAAGGAAGCCCCCGGTACTCAAAGGTCCCCCCAAGCTCCCAAAGAGCCCCAGCCCCCCCAACGCCCTCCTCAGACCCCCCAAGGCCCGCCCCTGGCCCTCAAAGGGCCCCCCGACCCCCCAAGGGCCCCCCGGACCCCAGAAGCCCTCACCCGGCCCCCAAAGGTCCACCAGGCTCCCAAAGGACCAATTGGCCCTCAAGTGCCCCCAGAACCCCAAAGGCCCTCCCGTGCCCCAAAGGCCCCCCGGTCCCCAAAAGGTCCCCCGGGCCCGAGAAGCGCCGCGGGTCAGGAAAGCGCCGCAAGGGGATGCGCCGCGGGTCGGGGGAAGCGCCGCAGGGGATGCGCCGAGGCCCAAGAAGCGCCGCAGGGATGCGCCGCGGGCCAGGAAAGTGCGGCAGGATGCGCCGCAAGGGAGATTCGTCGCGGGTCGGGGGAAGCGCTGCAGGGGATGCGCCGCAGGGAGGCGCCGCAGGGTTGCGCCGCAGGGATGCGCCGCAAAAAAGTAAACTAAAAGTAAAAATTTCGAAATGTAATCCCCCAAACGCCCTCCTCAGACCCCCAAAGGCCCTCCCCTGGTCATCAAAGGTCCCTCGGGCTCCCAAAGGGCCAACCGGCCCCCAAGGGTCCCCCAAACACCCTCCCCGGGCCCCCCAAAGAGTCCCCTCTCCATTTTTTTTAATACTTTTTTATTGCTTTATTATATATTTTCTGAACAAGTTCCATTCGTAATGTCATTCCTAAACCCATTTTCCAACCTCAAAGAGTCCCCTCCACAATTCATAAATAATTTCTTGAATTTTTTAACATTGTATTTTTTGAACTTTTTATGTATCTTGAAATGACATTAAATATGCTTACGGCTCTACCAATCGTACTCTGTGCTTGTTCATGGACACGACGTGGCTTTCCCACTGGTACTCTATGGCAGGTTATCGACACTACCTAGTTTATTGCATGCATTAAATCAGTATTTTTTACGCAGTGGAAGGATAAAAACACACAATTCATATCTGTAAACAAGTGAAAATGAATTATTCGACGAAAGTATGTGCACATGAAAAAATTATCGTCGTGTTGAATGCAGACAAGGAGAAATACCTGAACTATGAAACGAGTGCAAGCGGTAACACTATTGGAAATGTATACATGCGTTGTCATGACAGCGAGAAGTTAGATTTCTTTGGAGTACCCAAGAATTTCAATCGTGTAAACGGTGGATATGCAAGAGTAACATTACCAGAGAAATTAGTGCTCAAAGAGAATGCAAACTTAAAAATAATTGTCGATGATCGGGGACAACTCTTTGCTAGAGTTTCTGGTAACACATTACCTGTTGATAAATCCTATCGTCATCTTTCCGGTATTAGCATTTTAAAGAGAACAAGAAGGAGAAGACAAGCATACTCCTGCAATAATGTCATTAATCATATCTTGTCAATATGCCAAAACTGCCATCTATGTAAAAATAATGTGACAGTAGCCAGTGAAATCACAGGCAGAATGAAAAGGACATTAGCAGACAATATCATCAATGAATATAAAGATGAATTGACGGAAAGTGAAGCGCGAGTGTACTAATAGTGTGTAATAATGTATTTAACGTATTTTTATATTAATATTCTACATGTCATTATTTCATTAAAAATATTTTATGCATTATTTTGTTAAGTGTTCATTATTTTAGGGTATGCTAGAACTTCAAATGTTCAGAATATCTATTGAAAAGGTCAGAGATTAAAGAAAAAGAATTTTTAGAGATAAAGATACTACTAGCAGGCTCAATTTTTCATAGAAGATAGAAAAGTTCAAGTTCTCTTCCGAATTTTACTAAAGAACACATTTCACTTCAAATTTCACCAGCGAAAATAAATAGCTTCCACGCCAGTTTTAAGTTCACCAAGACATAAGAAATTTAAAGTTCACTTCTAAATTTTTCTATAGAAGATAGGAAAAGTTATCCTATGATTATGATTATTTTCCATGGAGATAAAAAGTTTCACTTTAATTCTAAATTTTCTTAAATTCAATTCCGACCTTTCTCAAAGAGTCAAATTTAAAGTTCTGTTCCAAATATTTTCCCGGAAGACGAAAAGTTCAACTTCGATTCTGAAATTTTCTCAATGAAAATGAAATAAGCTATTGATCATTTCTATTTTCCTAAAATAATATAAAAATTTCCACTTCAGTTCAGATTTTTCTCAAACAGATGAAAAAATTTAAAATACTGTTCCAAATTTTTCATAGAAGATAGAAAAGTTCAAGTTCTCTTCTGAATTTTATCAAAGAACACGCTTCAATTCTAATTTCACCAGAGAAAATAAAAAGCTTCCACGTCAGTTTTAAGTTCACAATGACATAAAGAAATTTAAAGTTCACTTCTAAATTTTTCTGTAGAAGATAGAAAAAGCAATACCATACTTGTGAATATTTTCCCTGGAGATAAAAAGTTTCACTTTAATTCTAAATTTTCTTAAATTCAATTCCGACCTTTCTCAAAGAGTCAAACTTAAAGTTCTGTTCCAAATATTTTCCCGGAAGATGAAAAGTTCAACTTCGATTCTGAAATTTCTCAATGAAAATGAAATAAGCTATTGATCATTTCTATTTTCCCAAATAATATAAAAATTTTCCACTTCAGTTCAGATTTTTCTCAAACATATTAAAAAATTTAAAATACTGTTCCAAATTTTCATAGAAGATAGAAAAGTTCAAGTTCTCTTCTGAATTTTACTAAAGAACACAATTCAATTCTAATTTCACCAGAGAAAATTAAAAGCTTCCACGTCAGTTTTAAGTTCACCAAGACATAAAAAATTTAAAGTTCAATTCTAAATTTTTCCGTAGAAGATAGGAAAAGTTATCCTATGATTGTGATTATTTTCCATGAAGATAAAAAGTTTCACTTTAATTCTAAATTATCTTCAATTCAGTTCCGACCTTTCTCAGAGAGTCAAATTTAAAGTTCTGTTCTAAATATTTTCCCGGGAGAAGAAAAGTTCAACTTCAATTCTGAATTTTCTCAATGAAAATAAAATAAGTTATTGATCATTTCTATTTTCCCAAAATAAATATAAAAATTTTCCACTTCAGTTCAGATTTTTCTCAAACAGATGAAAAAATTTAAAATACTGTTCCAAATTTTTCATAGAAGTTAAAAAAGTTCAAGTTCTCTTCAGAATTTTACCAAAGAACACAATTCAATTCTAATTTCACCAAAGAAAACAAATATCTTCCTCGTCAATTCTTTATTTCACAGAAATAAATAAATTTAAAGTTTAATTCTATATTGTTCGGTGGAAGATAGGAAAAGTTATACTATGATATGTAATTATTTTCCATGAAGATGAACAGTTTCAGTTTAATTCTAATTTCTTAAATCATGAAATGACATGAAATATGCATACGGCTCTACCAATCGTACTCTGTGCTTGTTCATGGACAAGACGCGGCTTTCCCACTGGTACTCTATGGCAGGTTATCGACACTACCTAGTTTATTGCATGCATTAAATCAGTATTTTGTACGCAGTGGAAGGATAAACACACAATTCATATCTGTACAAAAGTGAGGATGAATTATTCGACGAACGAATGTGCACATGATAAAATCATTGTCGTATTGAATGCTGACAAGGAGAAATACCTGAACTATGAAACGAGTGCAAGCGGTAACACTATTGGAAATGTATGCATGCGTTGTCATGACAGCGAGAAGTTAGATTTCTTTGGAATATCGAAATCATTCAAAATTGCTCAAGGTGGATATGCGAGAGTGAGAGCACCAGAGATGATAGTGCTAAAGGAGAGTGACAACTTAAAAACAATTATTGATGATCGAGGGCAACTCCTTGCTTACAGTTCTGGTAGCATGATACCTATTGATAGATCCTATTCCCATCGTTCTGGTATTACTATTCAAATGAAAGCAAAGAAGAAAAGAAAGGCCTACTGCTGCATTAGTGTAAGAAATCATATCATGTCTACCTGCCAGAACTGCCATCTATGTAAAAATAATGTGACAATAGACATTGAAATCACAGGCAGAATAAAAAGGACATTAGCATACAATATCATCAATGAATATAAAGATGAATTGACGGAAAGTGAATCGCAAGTGTACTAATAATGCTTAATAATGTATTTAACGTATTTTTATATTAATATTCTACATCTCATTATTTCATTAAAAATATTTTATGCATTATTTTGTTAAGTGTTCATTATTTTAGGGTATGCTAGAACGTCAAACGCTCAGAATATCTATTGAAAATGTCAGAGATGAAAGAAAAAGAATTTTTAGAGATAAAGATACTACTAGCAGGCTCAATGTTTCATAGAAGATAGAAAAGTTCAAGATCTCTTCTGAATTTTACCAAAGAACACGCTTCAATTCTAATTTCTCCATAGAAAACAAAAATCTTCCACTTAATTTCATTATTTCCGAAATACATAAATAAATTTTAATTTCAAGTCTAATTTTGCTGTAGAATATAGGACTAGTTGTGGTATGACTGATTTTATTTTCAAATGAGAAAAAAAGTTTAACATTCTTTCTAAATTTTTTTGAATTCAATCAAGACCTTTCTTAAATAGTCAATTTTAAAGTTATCTTCCAAAAATTTTCCAGGAAGAAGAAAAGTTCAACTTCGATTCTGAATTTTACTAAAGAACACAATTCAATTCTAATTTCACCAGAGAAAATAAAAATCTTCCACTTAAGTTCTTTATTTCACAATGACATAAAGAAATTTAAAGTTCAATTCTAAATTTTTCGGTGGAAGATAGAAAAAGCAATACCATACTTGTGAATATTTTCCCGGAAAATAAAAATTTCTAGTTCAATTTAAAATTTTCTCAACGAAGTCAAGGAAAGTTCTAGTTCTCTTCTGAATTTTCTCAATGAAAAAGAAATAAGTTATTGATCATTTCTATTCGCACAAAATAATATAAAAATTTCCACTTCAGTTCAGATTTTTCTCAAAGAGATGAAAAAATCTAAAGTTGTGTTCCAAATATTTTCCCGGGAGAAGAAAAGTTCAACTTCGATTTTAAATTTTCCCAATGAAAATGAAATATGTTATTAATCAATTCTATTTTCCCAAAATAATATAAACATTTTCCACTTCAGTTAAGATTTTTCTCAAAAAGATGAAAAAATTTAAAATACTGTTCAAAATTTTTCATAGAAGTTAAAGAAGTCCAAGTTCTCTTCTGAATTTTACCAAAGAACACAAATCAATTCTAATTTCACCAGAGAAAATAAAAAGCTTCCATGTCAGTTTTAAGTTCACCAAGACATAAAAAATTTTAAGTTCACTTCTAAATTTTTCCGTAGAAGATAGGAAAAGTTATCCTATGATTGTGATTATTTTCCATGAAGATAAAAAGTTTCACTTTAATTCTAAATTTTCTTAAATTCAATTCCAACCTTTCTCAAAGAGATGAAAAAATTTAAAGTTCTGTTCTAAATATTTTCCCGGGAGAAGAAAAGTTTCCCGGACAATAAAAATTTCTAGTTAAATTTAAAATTTTCTCAAAAAAGTCAAGTAAAGTTCAAGTTCTCTTCTGAATTTTCTCAATGAAAAAGAAATAAGTTATTGATCATTTCTTTTCGCACAAAATAATATAAAAATTTCAACTTCACTTCAGATTTTTCTCAAATAGATGAAAAAATTTAAAGTTCTGTTCCAAATATTTTCCCGGGAGAAGAAAAGTTCAACTTCGATTCTAAATTTTCCCAATGAAAATGAAATAAGTTATTGATCAATTCTATTTTCCCAAAATAATATAAAAATTTTCCACTTCAGTTCAGATTTTTCTCAAACAGATAAAAAAATTTTAAATACTGTACAAAATTTTTAACATAATTTAAAGAATTTCAAGTTTTATTATAAATTTTACAAGATGACAAGATACATTACTAATTTCACATTAGAAAATAAGAAGATTCTAAGTCAGTTTTAAGTTCACCAAGACGTAAAAAATTTTAGGTTCATTTCTAAATTTTTCCATAGAAGATAGGAAAAGTTATCCTATGATTGTGATTATTTTCCATGAAGATAAAAAGTTTCACTTTAATTCTAAATTTTTTTAAATTCAATTCCGACCTTTTCTCAAAGAGATGAAAAAATTTAAAGTTCTGTTCTAAATATTTTCCCGGGAGAAGAAAAGTTCAACTTCAATTCTGAATTTTCTCAATGAAAATGAAATAAGTTTTTGATCATTTCTATTTTCCCAAAATAAATATAAAAATTTTTCACTTCAGTTCAGATTTTTCTCAAAGAGATTAAGAAATACAAAATACTGTTCCAAATTTTTCATAGAAGGTAAAAAAGTTCAAGTTATGTTCAGAATTTTACCAAAGAACATAATTCAGGTCTAATTTCACGCGAGGAAACAAAATCGTAAACGACAGTTATAAATTTCAAAAAGACAAATAAATCTAAAGTTAAATTCTAAAATTTTCGGTGAGAGATAGAAAAGTTAATACCATACTTGTGAGTATTTTCAAAGAAGATAAATACCATACATGTGAATATTTTCCTGGAAGATAAAAAGTTCTAGTTCAATTTAAAATTTTCACAATGAAGTGAAAAAAAGTTCAAGTTCTCTTCTGAATTTTCTTAAAGAAGTGAAAAAAGTTAGCTAAATTCTGAATTTTACCAATGAAAATGAAAAGCTCCCACTTCAGTTCTTAATTTCTCAAAGACATAAAACAATCAAAGTTCTCTTCTAATTTTTCCAAGAAAATAAAAAGGTTCCATTTCACTTCAGGTTTTTTCTCAAAGAGATGAAAAATTTAAAGTTCTATTCTAATTTTAAATTAAATTTTAGCTCCTTTGTGTTATGGATTTACCCCTCAAATTTCTAAATTAGAAAATGAGGGACTCGTTCTATTATTAAAGACAATCGTTCAAACTCGTTCATCTAACCTCCAAAACAATAGGTTAGGTTAGGTATAAATAAATATTAATAAATAAATAGAAACATTTCTACATGTTTAAGTTAGGTTAGGTTAACTTGTCATGAGCGCTCATGATAAGTTAACCTAACCTTTCCCGGCGGTTATGGTTAGGTTAGGTTAGGCTAGATTAAGTTAGGTTAGATTAGGTTAGGTTAGGTTAGGTTAGCCCACATACGCGTCACTTAGGTTAGCTTAGGTTAGGTGAGAGACAGGCAAAACGTTAGGTATATGATTAGGTTAGGTTAGATTAAGTTAGGTTAGGTTAAGTTAGGTTAGGCTAGGTTAGCCTACGTACGCGCGCGTACGTAGGCTAACCTAGCCTAACCTAACCTAACCTAACTTAATCTAACCTAACCTAATCATATACCTAACGTTTTGCCTGTCTCTCACCTAACCTAAGCTAACCTAAGTGACGCGTACGTGGGCTAACCTAATCTAACCTAACTTAATCTAACCTAACCTAACCATCCTCGCCGGGAAAGGTTAGGTTAACTTATCATGAGAGCGCATGACAAGTTAAACTAACCTAACTTAAAAATGTAGAAATGTTTCTATTTATTTATTAATATTTATTTATACCTAACCTAAGCTTTTTATTTTCTCTGGTGAAATTAGAATTGAATTGTGTTCTTTGGTAAAATTCAGAAGAGAACTTGAACTTTTTTAACTTCTATGAAAAATTTGGAACAGTATTTTAAATTTTTTCATCTGTTTGAGAAAAATCTGAACTGAAGTGGAAAACTTTTATGTTGTTTTGGGAAAATAGAATCGATCAATAACTTATTTCATTTTCATTGGGAAAATTTAAAATCGAAGTTGAGCTTTTCCTCTCCCGGGAAAATATTTGGAACAGAACTTTAAATTTTTTCATCTCTTTGAGAAAAATCTGAACTGAAGTGGAAATTTTTATATTATTTTGTGCGAATAGAAATGATCAATAACTTATTTCTTTTTCATTGACAAAAATTCAGAAGAGAACTTGAACTTTCCTTGACTTCGTTGAGAAAATTTTAAATTGAACTAGAAATTTTTATTTTCCGGGAAAATATTCACAAGTATGCTATTGCTTTTTCTATCTTCCACCGAAAAATTTAGAATTGAACTTTAAATTTCTTTATGTCATTGTGAAATAAAGAGCTTAAGTGGAAGATTTTTATTTTCTCTGGTGAAATTAGAATTGAATTGTGTTCTTTAGTAAAATTCAGAATCGAAGTTGAACTTTTCTTCTTCCTGGAAAATATTTGGAACAGAACTTTAAATTTGACTCTGAGAAAGGTCGGAATTGAATTTAAGAAAATTTAGAATTAAAGTGAAACTTTTTATCTCCATGGAAAATAATCACAATCATAGCATAACTTTTCCTATCTTCTACAGAAAAATTTAGAATTGAACTTTAAATTTCTTTATGTCTTTGTGAAATAAAGAACTTAAGTGGAAGATTTTTGTTTTCTATGTAGAAATTAGAATTGAAGCGTGTTCTTTGGTAAAATTCAGAAGAGATCTTGAACTTTTCTATCTTCTATGAAACATTGAGCCTGCTAGTAGTATCTTTATCTCTAAAAATTCTTTTTCTTTCATCTCTGACCTTTTTAATAGATATTCTGAACGTTTGACGTTCTAGCATACCCTAAAATAATGACCACTTAACAAAATAATGCATAAAATATTTTTAATGAAATAATGAGATGTAGAATATTAATATAAAAATACGTTAAATACATTATTACACATTATTAGTACACTTGCGCTTCACTTTCCGTCAATTCATCTTTATATTCATTGATGATATTGTATGCTAATGTCCTTTTTATTCTGCCTGTGATTTCACTGTCTATTCTCACATTATTTTTACATAGATGGCAGTTCTGGTAGGTAGACATGATATGATTTCTTACACTAGTGCAGCAGTAGGCCTTTCTTTTCTTCTTTGCTTTCATTTGAATAGTAATACCAGAACGATGGGAATAGGACCTATCAATAGGTATCGTGCTAACAGAACTGTAAGCAAGGAGTTGTCCCCGATCATCGACAATTATTTTTAAGTTGGCATTCTCCTTTAGCACTATCATCTCTGGTGCTCTCACTCTCGCATATCCACCTTGAGCAATTTTGAATGATTTCGATAGTCCAAAGAAATCTAACTTCTCGCTGTCATGACAACGCAAGCATACATTTCCAATAGTGTTACCGCTTGCACTCGTTTCATAGCTCAGGTATTTCTCCTTGTCAGCATTCAATACGACAATGATTTTATCATGTGCACATTCGTTCGTCGAATAATTCATCCTCACTTTTGTACAGATATGAATTGTGTGTTTATCCTTCCACTGCATAAGAAATACTGATTTAATGCATGCAATAAACTAGGTAGTGTCGATAACCTGCCATAGAGTACCAGTGGGAAAGCCGCGTCGTGTCCATGAACAAGCACAGAGTACGATTGGTAGAGCCGTATGCATATTTCATGTCATTTCAGGATTTAAGAAAATTAGAATTAAAGTGAAACTTTTCATCTTCATGGAAAATAATTACAAATCATAGTATAACTTTTCCTATCTTCCACCGAAAAATATAGAATTGAACTTTAAATTTCTTTATGTCTTTATGAAATAAAGAACTGACGTGGAAGATTTTTGTTTTCTCTGGTGAAAATAGAATTGAATTGTGTTCTTTGGTAAAATTCTGAAGAGAACTTGAACTTTTTTAACTTCTATGAAAAATTTGGAACAGTATTTTAAATTTTTTCATCTGTTTGAGAAAAATCTGAACTGAAGTGGAAAATTTTTATATTTATTTTTGGAAAATAGAAATGATAAATAACTTATTTCATTTTCAATGAGAAAATTCAAAATCGAAGTTGACTTTTCTTCTCCCAGAAAAATATTTAGAACAGAACTTTAAATTTGACTCTTTGAGAAAGGTCGGAACTGAATTAAAGATAATTTATAAATAAAGTGAAAATTTTTATATCCATGGTAAATAATCACAATCTTAGGATAACTTTTCCTATCTTCTACGGAAAAATTTAGAATTGAACTTAAAATTTTTTATGTCTTGGTGAACTTAAAACTGACGTGGAAGCTTTTTATTTTCTCTGGTGAAATTAGAATTGAATTGTGTTCTTTAGTAAAATTCAGAAGAGAACTTGAACTTTTCTATCTTCTATGAAAAATTTGGAACAGTATTTTAAATTTTTTCATCTGTTTGAGAAAAATCTGAACTGAAGTGGAAAATTTTTATATTATTTGGGAAAATAGAAATGATCAATAGCTTATTTCATTTTCATTGAGAAATTTCCGAATCGAAGTTGAACTTTTCATCTTCTGGGAAAATATTTGGAACAGAACTTTAAGTTTGACTCTTTGAGAAAGGTCGGAATTGAATTTAAGAAAATTTAGAATTAAAGTGAAACTTTTTATCTCCAGGGAAAATATTCACAAGTATGGTATTGCTTTTTCTATCTTCTACAGAAAAATTTAGAAGTGAACTTTAAATTTCTTTATGTCATTGTGAACTTAAAACTGACGTGGAAGCTTTTTATTTTCTCTGGTGAAATTAGAATTGAAGCGTGTTCTTTGATAGAATTCAGAAGAGAACTTGAACTTTTCTATCTTCTAGGAAAAATTTGGAACAGTATCTTAAATTTTTTCATCTGTTTGAGAAAAATCTGAACTGAAGTGGAAAATATTTATATTATATTGAGAAAATAGAAATGATCAATAGCTTATTTCATTTTCATTGAGAAAATTTCGGAATCGAAGTTGAAATTTTCGTCTTCCGGGAAAATATTTGGAGCAGAACTTTAAATTTGACTCTTTGAAAAAGCTCGGAATTGAATTTAAGAAAATTTAGAATTAAATTGAAACTTTTTATCTCCATGGAAAATAATCAAAATCATAGCATAACTTTTCCTATCTTCTATAGAAAAAATTAGAAGTGAACTTTAAATTTTTTATGTCTTGGTGAACTTAAAACTGACGTGGAAGCTATTTATTTTCTCTGGTGAAATTAGAATTGAATTGTGTTCTTTAGTAAAATTCGGAAGAGAACTTGAACTTTTCTATCTTCTATGAAAAATTGAGCCTGCTAGTAGTATCTTTATATCTAAAAATTCTTTTTCTTTCATCTCTGACCTTTTCAATAGATATTCTGAACGTTTGACGTTCTAGCATACCCTAAAATAATGAACACTTAACAAAATAATGCATAAAATATTTTTAATGAAATAATGACATGTAGAATATTAATATAAAAATACGTTAAATACATTATTACACACTATTAGTACACTTGCGCTTCACTTTCCGTCAATTCATCTTTATATTCATTGATGATATTGTCTGCTAATGTCCTTTTTATTCTGCCTGTGATTTCACGGTCTACTGTCACATTATTTTTGCATATATGCCAGTTTTGGCATATTGACAAGATATGATTAATGACATTATTGCAGGAGTATGCTTGTCTTCTCCTTCTTTTTCTCTTCAAAATGCTAATACCGGAAAGAGGACGATAGGATTTATCAACAGGTAATGTGTTACCAGAAACTCTAGCAAAGAGTTGTCCCCGATCATCGACAATTATTTTTAAGTTTGCATTCTCTTTGAGCACTAATTTCTCTGGTAATGTTACTCTTGCATATCCACCGTTTACACGATTGAAATTCTTGGGTACTCCAAAGAAATCTAACTTCTCACTGTCATGACAACGCATGCATACATTTCCAATAGTGTTACCGCTTGCACTCGTTTCATAGTTCAGGTATTTCTCCTTGTCTGCATTCAACACGACGATAATTTATTCATGTGCACATACTTTCGTCGAATAATTCATTTTCACTTGTTTACAGATATGAATTGTGTGTTTATCCTTCCACTGCGTAAAAAATACTGATTTAATGCATGCAATAAACTAGGTAGTGTCGATAACCTGCCATAGAGTACCAGTGGGAGAGCCACGTCGTGTCCATGAACAAGCGCATAGTATGATTGGTAGAGTATTAAGCATATTTCATGTCATTTTAAGATACGTAAAAAAGTTAAAAAAAATATCATGTTAAAAAATTCAAGAAAGTATTTAAAAATTGGGGTGGGGACTCTGTGAGATTGGAAAATGGGTTTAGGAATGACATTATGAATGGAACTTGTTCAGAAAAGATATAATAAAGCCATAAAAAAGTATTAAAAAAATTGTCGAGGGGCCTCTTGGGGGGGCCCAGGGAGGGTGTTTGGGGGGCCGGTTGCCCCTTTGGGCGCCCGAGGGACCTTTGAGGACCAGGGGAGGGCCTTTGGGGGTCTGAGGAGGGCGTTTGGGGGATCACATATCGAAATTTTTACTTTTTAGTTTACTTTTGCGGCGCATCCTTGCGGCGCCTCCCTGCGGCGCCTCCCTGCGGCGCATCCCCTGCGGCGCTTCCCCCGACCTGCGGCGCATCCCCCTTGTGGTGCATCCTGCGACACTTTCCTGGCCCGTGGCGCATCCCTGCGGCGCTTTTTGGGCCGCGGCGCATCCCCTGCGGCGCTTCCCCCCACCCGCGGCGCATCCCCTTGCGGCGCTTTCCTGCCCCGCGGCGCTTCTCGGGACCGGGGGACCTTGGGGGACCGGGGGGGGCCTTTGGGGCACGGGAGGGCCTTTGGGGGTCTGGGGGCACTTGAGGGCCAATTGGTCCTTTGGGAGCCTGGTGGACCTTTGGGGGCCGGGTGAGGGCCTCTGGGGTCCGGGGGGGGGCCCTTTTGGGGTCCGGGGGCCCTTTGAGGACCAGGGGAGGGCCTTTGGGGGTCTGAGGAGGGCATTTGGGGGACTGGGGCTCTTTGGGAGCTTGGGGGGACCTTTGAGTACCGGGGGCTTCCTTCGGGGTTGGGTAGGGGGATTGGAACCCTTTGGGCTTGGGGTAGAGGACCTCACAACACTGTTCAAATGGAACTTGTGTATTATAACGACCACAGAGTTTTACCCTCAAATTCTCTTCTATAATCATCTTTTAGAATGTCTCTAACTGTTTCGCTGAAATAATCCCATAAAATGGCTAAAACGGTTTCGCCCAAATAATCCCTAAACGTAAATTCAGCGTGTTCCTTTTGTTTTTGGCATCTCTGCGCTGAGGCATTTCAAATTAATAAGAAACCTGATTCCCGCGCTAAAACAATTCATCGCTAAGATGTTTCTTGGAGAATTGTTTCCATGGCAATGTTTATTAATATCTTTTGGAGTTCGACCAGTAGAACTCTTTCCGAGACAAAGAACATTAATGACTTGGATCTATTCCTGGAGAAATGTTGACAGTACCTGTCAGACATTATTAAACTTTGCCCGGAAACAATTTGATTAATGACTGACAGCACAGGTGTTCCAAATTCCCAATCGCTTTAATTAACCACGTGTTCTCCCTAGGGAGGCTATGCACATGGCCAAAACAACAACATTTCCGAAAATGACCACGTGGTCATGTTCGGAGTAGTACCCCCCTTTCTACTGACGACTAGCCCACCTCCCCTCCACCAGCCTTCTTTTCCCCAAACGCATCCGATCGAATTTTTGAGATATTCATTTTGTCCAAAATAGACCGAAGACCATATAATAAAAAAAATTGGGATTTACATCCCCCCGCCCAGAACCCTGGGGCAAGTGTTGTAAAATTAAGCTACGGGGAAATATAAGTTTTTTATGAAAGGAATGGTCGTATAAACTTCGGTGGGGGCTCATTGTGATGTAAATTGAGAGTTCTAGTTATATTTTTAAGAGTCAAAAGGGACCGGAGGGCAACTAGCCCTCCTGCCCTCTTTCCTAAATTGATCTGATTGAATTTTTGAGATATACATTTTGTTAAAAACAAGTCAAAAGATCAGATAACAAAACCTCCAGTGTCAAAACAACCCCCTAGAGCCCGGGGGCAAGAGTTGTTTGTTTTGTCCTGTGGGCATATAAGGTTTTTATGTGAGGGTTTTTAGAATAGTTTAAAGGTCAGATAATCCTGATCCCTACCCGACTTAATAAACCTTTTGACGATATTTTAATTCCAAAAATTAAGGGAGCTGAGTCCCTGGTTCTCCCTGCATGGCCACCCCCCTCCCCCCCCCCCACAAAAATAAACTAATTAAATATATTTTATCCGAAAATTAGAGGAACCTACCCCTGGACCTCCATGGCCTACCCCCCCCCCTCCCCCGCCCAAAAAACAACAAACAAAACAACTTATTAACCATGTTTTATTCTCCTAAACTTATGGAAGCTGACCCCCTGTTCCTCCATGGCCCGATACCCCTCCCCATACCCGAAAAAAATTGTCAATGATAAATCATGGGAGCTGACCCCTGACCTCCTTCCATGCCACCCCCCCCCGTTCCTCGAAAAAAACTTATTAACGATGTTTTATTCCAAAATTCATGGGAATTCAGTTTAATTTTATTAGCTCTTTCCCAAACTGTTCAGACACTTGTATTCTTCATTACAAACAAGAGTTTCGCTTCTTCCCGTTTCCCTAACGGTAAAAGCATTAGGCCTACTGCGTATTTGGCATTTTACTAGAACGAATTATATTACAAATATTTTCTTTGTATATTCAATTTACATATTCATTTGCATATTCAATCTAAGTTTCACTAGTTTAAAGATTTTTTTATTCATTTATATTAGTACCTATTGTTTGTTTGTTTGCTATGATTGTTCTTTTAATTTCTCTTCCCGTTTTGGGTTTCTTTTTTTAATTAATTCACAAAAACGTTGAGGAGGGCAAAATGTATTTTTCGAAGTCTGTTAAGGCAATTTTTAATTTCTCTTCGTTTTGGGTTTCATTTACACTTCAAAGGCAAAATATTTTTTTCTCGTTTTAAGCTTGATTTATATATTCAATTTAAGCTTTCCTCGTTTTAATATTTATTTATACATTTATATTTATTTATTCATTTATATTCATGTATATTTATTTCTTCTGATCTTAAGTTTAATATGGCCCTTACTTATCTTTAAAAAAAAACTCTTTTTGGAAAGTTTTTTTTAAATTAATTCACAAAAACGTTGAGGAGGGCAAAATGTATTTTTCGAAGTCTGTTAAGGCAATTTTGTAGTTTTTTTCAATGAAAAACAGAAGGTATTTTTCAATAACAATGCCCCCAAACAGGTATTTTTTTTCAAAATTTAGAGGGGGCAGATGCTCTCCCCAATGGGCGCCATTTGTCTTTTTGCATAAATTTTGCCTGTTTCTTCCCCCTCCACTGAAATTAATTATTCCAAACAATTTGTTCGATAACACTGCTTCTCCATTTGTAATTAAAATGAAATGGAAATATTGAAAACGGGTAGAACTTTTAATAAGACAGTAAACGTTGCTTTTTTTTCAACGTCCAATGTCTTATTACAAGTTTTGTCCCTTTTTTTAATCAATCTAAATATAAATAAATTATTGTGTACCTGCCTAGCTAATCAATTAATGGAATAAGTTTGATCTATACATTGCCTCCTTAATCTTCGAGCAAAAGGGGGGGGGGAGGGGAAGATGAAACATGGTTTCTCTTTGACAGACAGTATTTTCTTCCCTAGAAGTTAATAACAAAATTACAAGTGGCCAGTAATTCTTGTAAATCCTGTGATGGGAATAAATTTGGAAGGCCTCCAGTCTCCTTCACACCTCCTGCTGTTTTCCCATAAGCTCCAATTACGGTTTCTCTTATCAACATACAAAAGACAGATTCTCTCAGATCTGTCACTAATTACTGGACTGCCTTAATCCTCTTTGAGTGAATGGCTAAGCTTTAAGCTAAAGTTTATCTACATAAAAACAACTCGAATGTCCATCAAAATTGTATTTGATTATTTTCGAAGGAGTGGGTATTATATTCTCCAGGTGTACAAAACTTTGTGTTTGTGTCCTTCTTTGTGCCTCTTGTACTGTACCTCTTAACAGTGGCGGATATAGGGGACCCTCCCTTCCCTATATTTTTCTGGTGCCCTCATTCCTTGTTTTTTTTTCTGTTTTTCACTCTTAAAAATAATTAAAAATAATCTTAAAAATTTGTCAACTTGGTCAATTATTGGTGCCCTTGTCACACTGGTCCCTCAAAGCTTTTGCTTATTGGCGCCCTTGTTACATTGGCCCCCATCCAAGATTCTGCTCTAGATCCGCCCCTGCTTTTCAATTTGTTTCTGTCTTTACATATATACTTCTGACGCACAAAAAGCGACCGTGCATACTACACAACACATTGGCAGGGTAGGCTCTCCAGTTGTGATATCATTCAAATTCATGCTCTCCAACACTGTGTCGAAAAGAAGGGTAAAAACAGATCTTCACACAAGGGGGGTTTTCAGGCTCGTGCCTGTCCTTTGGATCCGAGACAGTTTTTCTCTTAGTTTCCCTATATTTAAGAAAATAATATGCCTTATTCTTAGTGTCTTGAGTTTGCCCCTCCCTCCCCCACCAAACAAAATTATGTGTAAGGTGAGATTAAAAAGGCAAAATATGCAATTAGAACGAGTATCAAGCTACCACTAAAATTGGAGTTATTTTTAGTGGAGGGGTGAGGTAGGGTGAAGTCACACGGATAAGGCAAAGCATCGTTAGATATGATATTAAAGGTAAATTTTTATTCCAAGTTGATATGAAATGATTAAATGAAAGAACTCCCCCTTGAAATCCCCTCTTCTTATATAAATTTCAAGTGGAACCTCTGGTGTTACAAAAGGTTTTAGGCCGGTACAAGAAATTTATTACTCTATTTCAGAGAAGTGGGATATAGATTAGGAAATAAACGTCAAAAACGGATGAATTGGAAAATTGATAAAATTATATTTCAAAAAGGAACAATAGAAATAATAAAAACTACTGGCCTAATATTTTTACTCTTTAATTGGTAAAAATAAAGATTAAAAAATGAATAGATACCGATTCATATATATAAGTTTGCAAGATTTTGTCTTGGGATGAAATTTATAAGGCAGTATCAAACAGTTCGTGGTAACGAACTGTAAGTAAGGAGCAACCCGGCTCAATAGTAATTGAAACTAAAAAACGAAGTTGTGATACCTATAGATACATTAAAAAAATCAGATTTTTATGCTGATTTGAAATATACAAGTTTGATTAAGTTTAATCTTACCCATCAAAAGTTACGAGACTGAGAATATTTGCCCTATTTTCAAAAAAAGGGGGAAACAGCCCCTAAAAGTCATAGAATCTTAATGAAAATCCCACCATCAGATTCAGCGTATCAGAGAACCTTACTGTAGAGGTTTCAAGCTCCTATCTGCAAAAATGTGGAATTTTGTATTTTTTGCCAGAAGAAAGATCACGGACGCGTGTTTATTTGTTTATTTTATTTTTTTCTTCCCAGGGGTGATCTTATCGACCCAGTGGTCCTAGAATACCACCAGAGGGCTCTTTCAAACGGAAATTAAAAGTTCTAGTGCCCCTTTTAAAGACTAAAAAAATTGCAGGGCAACTAGGCACCCTCCCCACTCTCATTTTTTTCCAAAGTCAACCAATCAAAATTTTGAGACAGTCATTTTGTTCAGCATAGTAGAAAAGTCTATGTCTTTGAGGATGACTTAATTCCTCACAGTCTCCGGGGGAAGGACAGCAAAGTTGCCCATTGTTTACATGTAGTATTGGCTATTGGGAAGTATAAAGATGTTTTCAGGTGGAATTTTTTCTGGCGGGGGTGGTGTTGGGGGGACAGGGTTGCGTGGGAAGATCTTTTTATGGAGGAATTTTTCATGGGAGGAAAGGAAATTTCCAGTGAAGGGGGTGCCGAATATTACACATATGAAGGGGTTGCCTCCTCCTCAACACCTTGCTCTTTACGCTAAAGTTTGAATTTGGTCCCAATTCTTTAAGAACGGTTTCTGAAACACACGGGTCGTTTAATTAGAACAATAAGAAGCTTTTTTAAAAAGTACTAAAACGCTTTAGCGTAAAGAGTGAGGTGTTGAGGAGGAGGCACCCCCCTTCACATACGTAATAATTTCTCTTCGTTTTAAGTTTTGATATCGCTCCTTACTTTTAGTTAAAAAAAAGCATTTTTTTTATTTAATCATGTATTAAAATTATTCTGCAACCATTAAAATGATTTTATGTAATGATTCCTGCTACTCCTTTGGTACGTTCAGACCTCAGTCTGGCCGTCACTGTAGAGCGTGCTTTGAACTTGATTCCTGCTGAACTGGCATCACGAACACTTGGGTCCTTTAAGAAACATATGAAAAGTTTTTTTTTTATTAAGCGTAAATGTTAAATAAATTTTAGTTGTTTTATCTTTTTTTTGGGGGGTGGGGGTGTTGTTTTGTTAGCATTGGGTCCTCGATGACATACAAATTTCAAGTTTTTTTATTATTGTCGGGTGATGGGAGGATCGCCGTTTTCATGGGCACTTTCGGTGAGTTGATTAATTATTCCTTATCGATTTTTATTTTGGCGTTGTTAAGAATGGATATTATGCCCAGTTATATTAATAACTAATTATAGTAAGTCGTTTCCCAAATAACGGGCCATTGAGTCCTTTGGAATATTGTTTATGTTATTGCTCTTTTATTGAAATAAATGGAACTTGAAATTGAACTTGAAAAGATAAAAAGGGGTAAAAGATACGGCACTGAACTTAATAGTAACGACCGGTGGTATTGATATCCGTTTCTTTGCCTTTAAGCCAGGAAGTGCGATAAAGGGTATGAGACCAGCCATTCTATGCTTTCACATACCCTTCCTGTTGACCTTCCCTAGATTTTTCAGGTGCCCATTTTCAGATGGGTTGACACTGGCTAAGCTTGCAGAGTCACACCACCGTCCCTCGTTTCATACCAAATAGTCGGTGACACCAGGATCCCAACCCCCCATCCCGAAATATATAATTATAAGTCAATCCCGCCCAGCACTCAGCCTGAACGACTATAATTATATGTTATATGCATAGTTAATATATAATCTTAGTCCCACATAATATTATACGATAAAAAGTGTCGACGGCCCAATTTATATTGGAAACGATGTATTAGCTTGAACACTCGATAAGTGTCATCAAATAATTTGTTCTTAGAGAAATTTAGAAGTTCCCATTGTTCTTCGAAAATTTCTTCTTCGTTACATTTCTCTAATTTCTCGTATAGGTTACTATTTTCAATAAATAAATATAAAACCTTTCGCTTTTAATCTAGATCTCTGTAAAGAAAATAAGTTCCAATCCTCCTTTAAATATATTGTTTCCCTTTTATGCCTTTCCTGGAACCGAGGACAAAACCTCTGGACCTTTTATAGTTTGGCCAAATTAAGTATACGAGTGGAAATCCATAAGAGCTATGAAACAAGATGTTTTCAATAGAATATAATGATGAAAATATCCGGGTCTTAGATTTCTTATTGATTACTTTGAATTTTGAAGAGGAAATAAAAGAGGTGATAAAAGATAAAAAGTGGATTTGGAGGTGTTAGTTCCTGTGTCTCGTCATCACGAAGTTCCACTTCGAAATTCTTGACAATAAAGAGAGGATTGCGGGAGTTTGTCTTGAATTGTGTGAAGTTCTCCTCACTTTTGTAGCAAAATGTGTTATTTCCTTTTGCTTTTTTATTTTATCCCTGGAGTATTGTCTTGAACGATAGAGGGAAAAAAGTTGACAAACTGAGAATTTGAGAAAGAAATTGAAGCTAAATGACGAACATAAAGGAGTACCATTTTATATATGTGTACATCTCTCTTTGTGGATTGTGTGTGCTTTCGCGTATTCGCCTAACCATAGAATGCCCTTTAAATTTGTATTTGTTGGGTAAGGGCTTGGGTGGTTGAAAGGTATGGCAAAAGGAATGACTTATCCCCTTTTTACTATAAAAATTAGACATATTGTAAAGAGACATAATGACATTCTAAGACATTCCTACATATTGTAAGAGACATATTGTAAAGAGACGCTGGCATAATGATGTAACATCGCATTATTTTTCTTTGGTAATATTAAATTAGCTTTATTTTTAATGAAAATAAAAAGTGGGGTTAAAACTCGAAACATAAGAACCTGCCTAGTATTTGGGCGAGCTGTCGCCACATCAGTTTCTCGCTCTTTGCGTTAAAGTTTGGCTAGTGCTTTCCTGAAAACATTTTAGAATTAACCAAATTTAGGCGGTTGGTAATTTCAAGTACTTCATTTGCCAATTGTTAAACATTAAACATTAACATTTTAGAGTTTAAAGCAAATGCAACTATAACAAATGAGCCCTTTCTTCTCGAAGCATAATGAAAAAAAAACTTTCAATCACATTGGTCTTGTCTTATAGCGTTCATCCTTGAAGCCTTGGGGGAAAAAAACTCAACTTTACTGCGTGAGGGCTAAGAGGTAGTACCCCCTTCCATAAATAGGACTATGTCCGTTCGGTTTGAGTTTTAACGTAGCTCTTTGCTACGAAAAAAAAAATTCGAAAAAAACTCATTTTGTAATCTATTTCTGTTCGTTTTAGAAATAACACTCATATTTTTGTTCTAAAGTTGGCGCTAAAGTTCGAATTTCTTTATACCAAAGAGCTAATTTAGGTCTCATTAAGCGGAAAGGAAGTCACTGGTCCAAGCTAAGAGATTCGAAAATAAACTTCGTGTTTTAACAGAAGTAAGAAAAAAGATGCTTAACAAAAAAAAATATACTCTGGCTATTGTTTGTTCATTTTATACCACAAAACAGGATTGAAATTGACACGTGCTTGCAAAGTTTTCCTTGTCCACAAGACTGGGAAAATTAGCTATTAGACAGGAAAAACGTCTTGGTTGCTGCCCCCACCCTGGCCGCACCCACAGAAGAATATCCTGGGATCGTACAGGATTCCCTTCCCTATTCGTCTGTTTTGTAAAATTTGCTTTATTTGCTTTTATAAATAACGTAAACTAGGTGACGCGTCTCATGCGTGGTGAAGCTATGCCACGCGTGGCGGAACTGTTCGGTCCTCTCTAGCTTTTAGCGGACATATAGAAGAAGTTGATAGAAATGTGTTGTCTTTTCTGAAAGACTAGACATACCCATCATCACCTATTCAACTAGAATGACAAATGGTATTCCCATCAATATGTCGGACATGACTGAAAGATTGAAGCATTAAAAATTCCATAGCTTTGTTGGAATGTTGGACGCCAGTGTGTCGCTCAAGAGATGGCTCGGAGTCAGTCTTTGACAAGGGTGACAGTCATTTAGTCGATGCCTTGTTAATCCGAATTCTTGGCCCCTTCTTTCTTTCTTATTTTGTTTGATTAATTTGTTTGGAATTTTCTCAATAACATAAATTTGGCTAAAGGCTCATTTCAATTTGTCGAGTTTAATCTCGATCTCATAGCACAAAATATCTAATATTTTTCATAAAATGTTTTAAGTTAAAATATTTTAACTATCCAGATTAATGAACGGTTATTAGGGTGCAATTGTTCTTCATATTAATTAAAAAAACTAGGTTTTTCCGGGGGAAGTAAAGAACGAAGTTGAAACTTAAAACGAACAAAAATTATTACTTCAAAGCCTATCTAACATATATCAATAAAACTAATTCAAGTAAATCTACTGGTTATATTTCCCTATGTTTGTAGGATTACAGAAAACTAGCACTTTACTGAAAACACAAAACAATGTAGGAGTTTTGGATCGGTAAATGCAGACCTTTTAAGGACACTTTTAACAGTATAAATGTAAAGTAGCGTATTTTTAGATTGTTGTTTTATTTATTTGTTTCGTTTAATTTGACATCACCTCTGCACAATGAGATTAGTTCAATGATTGACCGTCGTTTTGGATCTGAAAAGAACACTTTATGATAATTTTGTAGAAAAGTTTGAAGTGAAGGAGTCTTCTTAGTGTTAGGACTACAAAGTCGCTTTAGAATTTGTATCACAACTTAAAATCCTTTGTTCTATAGAGAGAAATCATTGGATTTCCAGAATTCGTATTACGGTTGATATGTTCTTCATTTCGAGTAATACTAGGTGAGACCAAGATGTTACCTGATAAACCAATCCATTATTTTATATGCTGTGTAATGATTTTAAACTTATTATTTTCATGTCAAAGATTTTAAGATAATTTTAATTGTATACTGAAAGTTACTGATGTCACAGCTCCTTTGGGACTATGAAAAGCGTTTTAGATTAGTTTGTTGTTGTAAGGCTACGTATTCACTTTGGCTCCTAAATCAATATTCTTGTTTTTATACTTGGCTTTTGTGTTTTCGGTAAGCGCTAGTTTTCTGTAATCCTACAAAGATAAGGAAATATCACCAGTTGATCAATCAATGAATCAATCAATTTATTCAACCAGTTGTATTAGTTTTATTGATATATGTTAGATGGGTTGTGAACTAGTAATTTTTGCTCGTTTTAAATTTCAACTTCGCTCTTTACTTCCTTCGGAAAAACTTTTTTTTTATATTAATCTATGCTCGTCTTTGATTAAAATTTAATTTAGAAACAACTCTGCTATGGCCTCTTTTATTTATACGAAATAATTTCTGTTCGCTTTAAGTTTTAATGTTGGTCCTTAGTTTCTGTTTAAAACTCTTTTTTTATCTATGTAATTTATAATCACCTCCAATCTAGGGGGAAAAAACCTCAACCCTTATAATTATGGAGCTGAACTAAGAAGCCGCACAAGAATTGAAGGAAAAAATAAGTTTAGAGTGGGAAAAAAAGAATTAAAACATAATGTCGTTTCTTTTTTTAAAAAAAAAATCAGGTAAGTAGCTTCGGCACAAAGGGTTAACTGACGGAACAAGTTTGTATATCGACATAAATGCAGAAATTTTTTTTAGCTCAACAGAAATGTGCCTTTAGGCTTAGGGATTTATTTGACCTGTTGCTAAATAAAAGGCCACTCATTACTCAGAAATGAATGGAAATTTTAAAAAAAGATCATTTCTTGTGTAGGTATGATACATGGTATTAAAAACTAAGTTTGTTTTCATTTCAAAAATTTTGAAAAGAATTACCTGAATTATCCTACAGAACTGTTTTCATTTGTCTTTCTTCCCCTTTGGATGCACAATCTTACGTATGGAGAGAATATTATGGTGGAATTACCAAGTTAATAATTTGAATAAGTAAGTATAACAATAAGTAATCCTTCTTTTAATATACAACTTCGAGTGGTTCCAGAACCACATGCCTACACCTCTCCAACCACTTAGTGGCAATGGGTTGGGGTCAGGGGCGTAATTTGCTATGGGGCAGAGGGGGCAACTTCCCTTCCCAGACCTCAGTTTTCCTCCTGACCACAGTTTGCCTCCCCCCAGCTGAAATTTAGTTTCTCCAAAAGTGTTGTCAAAACTAAGATAAACCAGGATAATTCAAGCATCCACTGAAACAGGTCAGTTTTCTTTAGTAGTACGTCTTTACCTTTTTTATTACAATACAGCTAGTTTTTCAGTTTTCTCTGTCATTTTCATTTGATTAGGGAAAATTGGCTCCAACTTTGTCCCCCCCCCCTCCACGCGATTTTGACAAAATTGCTCCATTCGTTGGGGTATGAATTTAGAAATCTATCCGAATGTCGTTGCAAACCATCAACTGGATGACCTCTATTCCCTTTTGAATCAAAATACTTGACCAAATACCTTCTTGGGACATGCTTTAAAAAATGAGGGTATCATATTTACAAAAACAGTGAAATTATCTGAAAATGATCGTATAGAAGGGAGAAAACCATAGTTGAAAGAGAAACACCCAAGCAGGAATCGAACACAAAACACTCTATTCCCAGGTCGAATGCTTTCTCAACAGAACCGTGCTTCGAATAATGCTATTTCATGCATTAGTTCGTATACCAAAAGTGCTTAACTTGTTAAGGGGGGCTTTGGGGAGTACCATACAGGATGGGTTCTCCGATAAATCCAGCTACTGTTTTTGAATCATAATAACTACAACGAGGATTTCGTTTTATACTTCCAGCCCTTCCTATCCAAGAAGCGACATCAAAAGTATTATTTTAAGTGCTGTATCACAATTACGGATGGTAGAATTGATAAACATTACAAAGATATTAGCAGTAGCTTTCAAATGAGCCATTAAACGTCACTCTAAAAAGTACTTGTAGCCGACCAGCCCCAGCTTTTTCACTTGAGACATGGCACCTAAAGTGCCGTTTTGTGTGCTATTTGGCACTTACAGTTGGCAAAACGGATTAAAAGCACGTAGATATGAGCAATATATTTCAAATAAGCCATTAAACATCTCTCCAATAAGTTCTGGCAGCTCACTAGCCCTTAGCTTTTCCGCTTGAGACATGGCATCAATAGTGCCTTTTTACGTGCCATTTAGCACTTGCAGGTGGTGGAATTTATAAAGAAAATGTAAATATGAGAAATAATTTTTATATGAGCTATTAAACATCTGTCTTTTGTAGCCCGCTAGCCCCACTCCTAATGTGCCATTTTTGTGCCTAATGCGCCATGTTTGTGTCATATGGCACTTGCAGATGGTGGAATTTATGAAAAGCACGTAGAGTGTGAGAAATGGCTTTTGAATGAGCTATTAATCATCTCTACGAACTTTTGGTAAACCGCTAGCCCTGGAAAAAGAAAAGGGAGACAGATCAGTGTTACCCATGCAAAAAAGTATTTTCCTTGTTGCTCAAGGTTGGGGACTTTAGTTTCCCTGAACAAGGTTTTCAACTATGCTGATTCCAATACTTTTCATTTTGATCTGACGCCATTTCCGAGGGGTTTCAGGCTTTTTTTTTAAATTACCATAAATTTCTTTTAGTAATACACTTTTTTTAATACGAACGGAAATAGAAGTTATCATTCCTGAATCAGTGTCATATGCCGATTTTTTTTCACTAGGCAGTTTTTTCTAAATGCGTTTTTTAACCTTGGGTTACCATGGGTTGTGGTTCGCTCGTTACTAAGTTGCAGCTCCCGCTGCAACCATGATTGAGCCGAAAGTCTAAAAACTAGAAATTAGGTTTAAGCCTATTAGTTTCTGTTTTAAATAAAATTTGTCTTAATTTAAATTTGCCTAAATATGGTTATTGGGTTTTAACACACAGTAGAGATATCTAGATATCTCTATATAGACATAGCTAGACATCTCTAGAGATATCAACTGTGGTTTTAAATAAGTGAAATATTTTTCACGTTTTGGATTGTTTTATCATTATCCCTGGTGAAAAGTTGAAGCCGTTCCGTGTTTCTTTTCGAAATGATCGTGCTCTGGCGCGTTCTGATCCTATCAGTAACACAGTACGAAATGTAAGGATTTCTTATTCTTAAGTTTCTCCTTATCAGTGAAGACGTAATGGAATAGGTTTTGATCTACTTCGTAATAGCTCTGGTCCACCGATAGTAAATTGTTTTGGTGGTTCTTTTATGTTTTCATAAAAGAGGACCTGAACGTCTTCGGTAGCGCAGTGGATTGATTTCTGCTTAACAATAGCGCCCGGGACTCAATCGTAGCGGAAGCAGGGTCGACGGGGACGGAAACTACTTTTATACTTATTGCTAAATCCGGAGCCGTATGTGTGTGCCTCGACAAGACACAGATTGTAAATCAGTTTCATGGTTGCAGCAGTAGCTGCAACTTAGTAAAGAGCGAACCACAGCCCATAGTAACTAAAAACAAAAAACGCGTTTTAAAATTAAATGCCTAGTGGAAAAAATTGCCATCTGACACAGATTCAGGGATGGTAACTATTATTTCGATTCGTATTAAAAGTTTATTGCGAAAAGAAATTTATGGTGATTTCGAAAAAAACCTTAAATCCCTCAAAAATGCCGTCAGATCAAAAAGAAAAGTGTACCATTGGAATCAGAATGGTCGAGAACCTTGAACAGGGAAATTACAGTCCTCCTCCTTGAACAACAACTTGTCTCCCGTTTTTTTTCCGTTTTTGTTTGGCCTAGCAGGCTACCAGAACATCACAGAGAGATACTTAATTGCTCATTCAAAAGGTATTTCTCATACCTACTGGCTTTTATAAATTTGGCCTTGTGCAAGTGCATATGACACTAAAATGGCTTTTTGTGCAATTCTCAAGGGGTGGCGCTAGTGGGCTACCAAAAACCGTGACACATTTTTTATAGCTATATAAAAGGTACTGCTGTTGTGTACGTTCTTCCTAGAAATTCCACCATCTGCAAGCTCTAAATGGCACTAAAAACGACACTTTTAGTGCCACGTCAGTAGGGAGGGGGTCACCATTTCCATGAGGAACCTCTGCTGCCATCTATAATAGAGTCTAACGGTACAAGACCACACCTCATTCTAGACCTGTTTGATGTTGTTTCATAGTTCTGTTTGTTGATCAACTTGTTTGATGTTTTTTCATAGTTCTGTTGTTTCATGGTTCTGTTTGTTGGTCAACTTGTTTGATGTTTTTTCATAGTTCTGTTCCGTTTGTTGGTTATATGATTTGATGGAGTTTCATATTTCTGTTCTGTTTGTTGGTTAACTTGTTTGATTTTTCAATGCCTATTAAACCGAACAGATGTTTATATCATTCCTGGATAAGACTGTGTCTAACGGGACAGGATCAATGACAAATGTTTCTAGGCCATAAAGTTTCTTTTACATCGCAAAAGGACGTCGAAACAAACGAACGTTCAGAGGTTATTTTTAGGGGATTATTTGGGTGAAACAAATTAATCGACATTTTAGGGATTTTTTGGGTGAAACAATATGAGATATGTTTGAAAAGGATTTGGAGTGAAATTCTGTGGTCGTTATAATACACAAGTACACAATATTGGATTAGTGAGAGAATCACGAGTATGAACCATCGGTGACTCTAACCACAATGGACCTCAACCTCCAGGGGTCACCTTGCCCTAATCCCATTGCGTAGCTAATAAGGAACATTTAACATTTTTCTGATTATGTGTGTTTTCGCAAGAAAGTAGCTCATCTTTAACAAACTTAGCGATTTTTTCATTTAATGTACTTAAATTCAATGGAATAAAATGCTAGTAAAAGGCCAATTCGTTAAAAAGATCAATATAAATAAAGGGCTTTCAGAGCTAAAATCTTAGGTGTAATAGAAGTTTAAAATCGCTTACTGACCGAATGTATATATGGCCAACACATTGTATTTTACTATGTTTATTTTTGCTACAAGTTACACAACTTATACGAGAAGTTTTTCGGATAGCAACTTTAGCTATTAAGTCTAATTTAACATTGTCTATGTAATTTTTAAAAATTATTTCGAACCACTTTTTATTTTTAAAAACGAAAAAATTAATAACGTGTTTTTTCACCATTTCTATAAAATGGCTTATGATACTATCTTGTCCTTTAGAGAGTGGATATCTTGGGGGATTTATTTCTATTCATCCTTACCGGACTCATCGTTGCTCATCCAAATTCGATGGTTCCATAAAATGGATTGTGTTTTTTTTTGGATTAAGAGATATCTAACACACATGTCCACATGTGATATCTTTTCAGGTACCCATTACGCAAAAAACCTCACTTCATCAATGGGACGGTGAATCGCATTGGGGTATTTTTCACATTCAAAGTCCTCTAAGTTAAAAAGGGGGATATTAACGTCATATTCTACGATCATGAGCTTATCGGTAGGGACATTCCCGTTAACATATAGCGCTTTTACTCCAAAAAAGCTGCAAATTTCACGGACTTCCTCTTGTACATGCTTTAATTCTGTACAATTTTTATTAAATGGCTTTATTTTTCTATCGTAGAATCCTAGTCTGTTTATACGGTGTAATGTAGTACTCCATAAGCGTTTATCATAATCAAACAATTTATAGTTAACATCCCTATGGTAAATGTCTATTTCTCTACGATCTTCACCCAGTAATAAAAACACAAACTTGAAAATTACTCTACAAGATTAATACTTTATACGAATATATTCAGAATCGATCACACCGCACATCATGAATTGAATTATTTTACAATTGTGTGTCTCTATTCTAAGCATAGAATTGGGGAAAAAACTCCTTTTGACATTGGTTGACAATCAGGACAAAGAGAGTCAGGGAAAAAGCTCCATCGACATATCTGTCAGAAAAGCAAGAGGATCCGTTTGGACACTGAGTGAGGTCACATCCGCCTTAGAATATTACGCTTTTTAGAAGAAAAAAAAATTTAGTCACCAAGAAATTTCAACTACCAACATGTTTCATAATTCATATCAAGTCGAACAAAAAAAAAAAACAAAAAACAACTATAACAAAAAAACAATTTTAAACCGTTCTTGGGACCAAAGTGAAAGTAAAGTGCGAAGCGGCCAGAAAGTAACCATAACTCTAAAAACGGAATTTTAATAACAATAGATACATAAAAATGATTGGCTTTGTATGCTGCTACCAAGTACATAAATTTCCTTAGATTTAATATTATCTGTCATAAGCTAAGAGCCTGAGAATATTACGCCTTTTAAAAGACAAAAAAGTCTCTAATCACCAAGAAATTTCAACTGCCAACTTGTTTCAGAATTCATATCAAGTTGAACAAAAAAAAAAAACATAAAACAACTATAACAAAAAAAAACAATTTCAAACAGTTCTTTGGAACAAAATTAAAGTAAATGCTAACTTGCCCTGAAAATCACGATAACTCTAAAAATGGAATTTTAATGATAATAGATGCATAAAAATAATTAACTGTGTATCCTGATTCCAAATACATAAATTTCATTATGTTTAATGTTATCCATCATAAGCTAAGAGCCTGAGAATATTACGCCTTTTAGAAGACAAAAAAATCTTTAATCCTCAAGAAATTTCAACTGCCAACTGGTTTCAGAATTCCTATCAAGTCGAACAAAAATAACCCAAAAAACTACAGCAAAAACAACCCAATTTTAAACAGTTCTTGGGAACAAAGTGAAAGTAAAGTGCAACTTGGCCCGAAAGTCTAAAAACGGAATTTTAATAACAATATATACATAAAAATGATTGGCTTTGTATGCTGACTCCAAATACATAAATTTTCTTAGGTTTAATGTCATCCGTCATAAGCTAAGAGCCTGAGAATATTACGCCTTTTAGAAGAAAATAAAATCTTTAGTCATCAATTAATTTCAACTGCACACATATTTCATAACTCATGTAAAGTCGAACAAAAAAACAAAACAACTACAACAACAAAAAAAACCTAATTTTAAACATTTCTTGGGAACAAAGTGAAAGTAGAGCGCAACTCGGCCCGAAAGTAACCATAACTCTAAAAACTAAATTTTAATAACAATAGATGCATAAAAATGATTGGCTTTGTATTCTGATTACAAATACATAAATTTCCTTAGGTTTAATGTTATCCGTCATAAGCTAAGAGCTTTTCATGTTTTGATTTTATATTAATGAAGAGTTTAAACATTACTTCAATTAGCTATCAAACATGAATTTCATTTTTAAAATGATATTAAACAAAAAAGTCTTACAATGTTTGAGTTAATCATAGCAATTCTTTTATTATCTTTAGTTCAATACAGACTGCTCTAATAAACAACAAACATAGACGTATATCACAAATGGAAGTAACGGTCCAACAACTAGATTAGCCTATGTTATTAAATCAATTGAAAAACAAGCAATTGTCTCCCATCACTTTCATTCAGAACTTTTCAGGATGAAACCGTTATATTAATCAGATAAAATATTATCTTTTAATTCCCAGCCCAGCTCAGTTTTATCCATCCAAAACTACGAACCGAAGAAAATTTGTCTGATTTTCGAAAAAAGGGAGAAAGACATCATTGAGGCTATAGAATTTTAATGAAAACCATACCATTGGATTTAGCATAGCAAAGAACCCTACTGTAGAGGTTTCAAACTCTTATCAGCAAAAATGTGGAATTTTGAATTTTTGACAGAGTGGAAGGATTTTGTACGGGGATTAATTTTACACTAGGAGGGGGATTTCCAGGGGTGAGATTTTCAGGGGGAAATTTTACCAATTTTTTCTGGAGTTTTTCCGAGGAGACGGAACCGGATTTCCTGGCATTATCTAAAAAACGGACAGAAATTAAATTTTAGCTCCTTTGTCTTAGGTATTTGCTCTTCAAATTTTTAAATTAGAAAATGTGTGCTTCGTTCTATTATTAAAGACGACCAGAACCTCAGAACAACATTAAATGTCTCCTCATAGAATTAAACCTTAACTTTTTTTTTTAGTTGATAAATTTGTTTTCAAATGTTTATTGCAAAAAAAATAAACTGAAAGACTTGTGTTTGGAGTCGTTCTTAAAGAATTGGGACAGAATTCGAACTTTAGCGTAAAGAGCTAAGTGTTGAAGAGGGAGACATTAGATATTGATGACAATACACAAATGAAGCATCAAATACAAAATTCCACATTATTGAACGGAAATACAAAAACCATAGGTTAGGTTAGGTTAGCTTACGTACGGCGCGTACGTAAGCTAACTTTTAAATTAAACTTTAGCTCTTTTGTCTTAGGGATTTACTCCTCAAATTTTTAAATTAGAAAATGAGTACGTCGTTCTATTATTAAAGGCGATCAGAACCTCAGAACAGCATTAAATGTCTCCTCATAGAACTAAATCTTAACTTTTTTTGTTGATAAATTTGTTTTCAAATGTTTATCGCATAAAAAATAAACTGAAAGACTTGTGTTTCACGAGTCGTTCTTAAAAAATTGGGACAGAATTCGAACTTTGGCGTAAAGAGCTAGGTGTTGAGTAGGGAGACAATAGATATAGATGACAGTTGAAGCATCAAATACAAAATTCCACGTTATTGCACGGAAATACCAAAACCATAGGTTAGGTTAGGTTAGCTTGCGTACACGCCCCTGAAAATTTCACCCCTGGAAAGCCCCCTCTCCATGTAAAATTAATCCCCGTACAAAATCCTTCCACTCTATCAAAAATGCAAAATTTCAAATTTTTGCTGATAAGAGCTTGAAACCTCTACAGTAGGGTTCTTTCATTTGCCGAATCCAATAGTATGATTTTTATTAAAATTCTATGACCTCAATGATGTCTTTCTCCCTTTTTTCAAAAACCAGACAAATTTTCTCTGGTTCGTAGTTTTGGATGGATAAAACTAAGCTGCGCTGGGAATTAAAAATAATATTTTATCTGATTAATAGAATGGTTTCATCCTGAAAAGTTCTAAATGAAAGGGTTGGGAGACAATTGCGTGTTTATCAAATTATTTAATAACCTAGGGTAATCTAGTTATTGAACCGTTACTTCCATTTGCGATTTAAGTCCATATTTCTTGTTTATTAGAGCAGTCTGTATTGAACTAAAGATTCGTTAATTAAAGAATTTTATGAGTAACTCAAACATTGTAAGACTTTTTTGTTTAATACTATCTAAAAAATGAAATTCATGGTTGATAGCTGATTGAAGTAATATTCAAATTCTTCATTAATATAAAATCAAAACATGAAAAGCTCTTAGCTTTTGACGGACAACATTAAACCTAAGGAAATTTATTTATTTGGAATCAGCATACAAGGCCAATCATTTTTATGTACCTATTGTTATTAAAATTTCGTTTTTAGAGTTATGGTTACTTTCGGGCCGAGTTGCCCTTTACTTTCACTTTGCTCCCAAGAACTGTTTAAAATTGTTTTTTTTTTGTTGTAGTTGTTTTTTGTTGTTTTTTTTTGTTCAACTTAATATGTATTCTGAAATAAGTTAATAGTCTAAACTAATTGATGAATAAAGATTTTTTTTTCTTCTAAAAGGCGTAATATTCTCAGGCTCTTAGCTTATGACGGATAACATTAAACCTAGGGAAATTTATGTATATGGAATCAGCATACAAAGCCAATCATTTTTATGTATCCGTTGTTATTAAAATTTCGGCTTTAGAGTTATGGTTACTTTCGGCCCGAATTGCACTTCACTTTCACTTTGTTCACAATAACTGTTTAAAATTGTTTTTTTTGTTATTGTTTTTTTTTTTTTTGTTCGACTTGATAGGAATTCTGAAACATGTTGGTAGTTGAAATTTCTTGGTGACTAATGATTTTTTTTTATTCTAAAAGGTGTAATGTTCTCAGGCGGATTTGACCTCACTCAGTGTCTAAACGGATCCTCTTGCTTTTCTGACAGATGTGTCGATGGAGCTTATTCCCTGACTCTCTTTGTCCTGATTGTCAACCAATGTCAAAATGAGTTTGTTCCCAAATTCTATGCTTAGAATAGAGACACACAATTATAAAATAATTCATTTCATCATGTATGGTGTGATCGATTCTGAATATATTCGTATAAAATATTCATCTTGTAGAGTCATTTTCGAGTTTGTCTTTTTATTACTGGGTGAATATCGTAGACAAATAGACATTTACCATTGGGATGTTAACTATAACTTGTTTGATTAAGATAAACGCTTATGAAGTACTAAATTACGCCGTATAAACAGACTAGGATTCTACGATACAAAAATAAAACCATTTAATAAATGTGGTACAGAATTAAAGCATGTACAAGAGGAAGTCCGTGAAATTTGCAGATTTTCTGGAGTAAAAGCGCTATACGTTAAAGGGAATGTCCCTAAATGTCCTTTTTAACTTAGAGGACTTTGGCTGTGAAACATACCCTAATGCGATTCACCGTCTCAATGATAAAGTGATGTCTTGTGTGCAATGTGCACCTGAAAAGATATCACATGTTGGCATGTGTGTTATATATTCTCTAATGCTAAATAAAACACAATCCAGTTTATCGGACCATTAAATGTGGATGAGCACCAATAAGTCCGATAAGGAGGAACAGAGTTAACAACCCCATGATATCTGATCTCTAAAGGTGAAGTGATAATTGCATGAACCATTATGTGGAAATAGTGGAAACAAGACATATTATTTATAATTTCTTATTTGAAAATAAAAAGTGTTTCGAAATAATTTTTAAAAATTATATAGAAAACGTTAATAGAGAGTTAAAAGCTAAAGGTATTATCAGAAAAGTTTCTGGCATATGTTGTGTTACTTGTAGCAAAAATAAACACAGTAGAATAGAATGTGTTGGCTAGAAATAAATTTAATCGGTAACCGATTTCGAACATATAATATACTTAAGATTTTATCTCACAAGGCTTATTATGCACATTGACCTTTTTGGTTAATTTGCCTTTTTACATCATTTACTTACATTGAATTTATGTAAATAACTTGAAAAAATCGTCAAGTTTTTTAATGATGATCTACTTTTTTGTGAAAACAAACAAAATCAGAAAAAATGTCAAATATTCCTTCATTTGCTACACACTGGGATTGGAGAGAGGTGGCCTTTGGAGGTTGAGGTCCATTGTGGTCAGAGTCATTGATGGTTCACACTCGTAATTCTCTCACTAATCCAATATTGTGTACTTGTGTATTATAACGACCACAGAGTTTCCCCCAAATCATCCTCTAAATTGTTTCAAACTGTTTCACCCGAGAAAATCTCTAAAATATCGATTAATTTTTTTCGCCCAAATAATCCCCTAAAAGTAATTTCTGAACGTTCCTTTGTTTCGGCATCCTTTTGCGATGTAAGAGAAACTTTATGGCCTAGAAATAGGTGTCATTGATCCTGTCCCGTTAGACACTCTTATCCAGCAATGATGTAAACTTCTGTTTGGTGTAATAGGCTTAGAAAAATCAAACAAGTTGACCAAAAAACAGAACAGAACTATGAAACTCCATCAAATCATATAACCAACAAACAGAACAAAACTATGAAAAAACATCAAACAAGTTGACCAACAAACAGAATCATGAAACAACAGAACTATGAAAAAACATCAAACAAGTTGACCAACAAACAGAATTATTAAACAACATCAAACAGGTCTAGAATGAGGTCTGGTCTTGTACCGTTTGACTCGATTATAGATGGCAGCAGAGGTTCCCCGTAGAAATGGTGATCCCCTCCCTACTCATGCCTCAAGTGGAAAAGTTGGGGCTATTGGGCTAGCAGAACTTTTAAGAGTGATGTTTAATGGGTCTTGTGAAAGCTATTGCTTATATCTACAGGCTTTTTATCAATTATACCATCCTTAAGTGCAATATAGCAATGAAACCAACACTTTTGGTCACATTTATTAAGTGGGAAAGCTCTGAAGCGCAAAACAGGTACTATTGTAATAGTTATGTTCCAAAACCCTGAACTGTAGGTTTACAAGAACCCCTCCCGTACACTCCCCCTCCCAGCCCCCCTTAGTAAGTTCCATAAATCGTCTGATAACCATTGAGCTACTACAACATTAGCAGGCTACCACAGCATCGTAGATAGATGTTTCATGGGTCAATTAAAATATATTGCTTATAATAATAATATTAATAATAACAATAATACTAATAATAATAATAATTTATTATAAGCCAAAAAAACAGGCCATACAGAACAGTATTCTTAATTACATTCCACAAGAAAAATAACATAAATATCAAGTTTCACTCATTGATGTCAATGCTTCATTTACATATTTACATAACTGTCTGATTGTCCTTTTTACAGTCGTTTTAAGGATCCCCGGGAACTCCAAGTTACCACCCTTGAAATAATTTCCCCTTAATAGAGAAAGTTGCTGTCACTCGGCGAGAATTTGGGCCACATCCTCAATACCTAGGTTACTTCTGGGGCAAGAGTAATTCGCATCTGAATCTGGGGCCGCCCTTTTTCTTTCAGATGCTCTTATTCTATTTTTTAGTGGCAGGCAATTCGCTCGGATCACAAACCAAGTCCTCAATGTCTTCCCCGGTAATCCTAGTTTAAAATAATATTCAAATCCAAATATCTCTTTTACTTGGGAATAAAACTTCAATGTTTCAGATGTTTTAACTGCCTGGGTCCATATTTGGACTTCTTGGCCTTTTATTCTTTCTATAATCATAGCCAAAAACGGCTCATCCTAATCTGAGGGTCCTAGCCCCTCATTCCAAATATAGGATAATCCTAATCCATCTAAAACATGTTTTATTTGATACGGCCACGATCTTTTACGTTTCGACCGTAGCATCTCCACATAAGCTGCTTATCCTCTGCCATACTTAGAACTTTTAGCCAGTACCGGATCATCTGTGCTAATCTACTCATTCTCAGCGAAAATTTTCCTAGGTCACCTTTTATTGCCAGTTTTATTTTTAAGCCGGATTAAATTTAGAATTAATTACAGTGGACAGTTTCGCAATAAGTGAATTAATTCACGTTTTGTGAAAAGAAAAAGGACTTATATTACGGTAGCAATCAACAGATCGTCCTATTATTTGTGTGGCGTTCGAATTACTTTGGATTAGCTGATTAAGGATGCCAGAGTACGGTGGTGAATAACAAAGCAGGTTCCGCGTACCACCGGGCCAGCCGTCAATTGCTGATTGCCACTGCTGCCGTGGGCCTGCCCACTGAAAGATAAGTTGATTTTTTTTTTTCTCTTTTTTTTTCTCGTAGTAGCGAAGAAATGTCAAAATTTCAACAGTTCCAGCTTGCGTTAGCGAATTTCAAAAGATTCCCGCTGTGGCCCGTAAGAATTATCCAAGTTTCAAAGGATAAAAAAGGAATATTCAACTACTTAGTTTTTGCGTATGGAGATCACACAGAGTCGCGCCTAACGGAGAATAGTCTCATCTCGTTTGAGGACAATTACCGCGAAGCATCTACAAAAACTGATAAAAATGTTGGAAGTGCGTTTAAAGAGGTTAACCAAAACCCGGACATTTATAAGACGGCTTCCAAAACTTTCGCATCGCTGAGAGCAGTTTCTTCTGGACCATCTACCGCGGATTTGCTAGTTAAAATAGTCGCAACTGAGGAAGAAATCGCTAAGACAAAAGAATCAATGATGAGCGCGATTACTAAGCAAGTTCAAGATAAATGCGGAAACGACCGAACTCTGAAAACTTCTGTTGAGACTATCGTGAGTGAAATATACTCGTCAGTGTCGCTTGAGTTTAATCCGAAGCTAGAGCAATTGTTGGTATCAGTAAAGAATATAAAAGGACTGATTGAAAATTTAGAGAACCGTATTGCAAAATTAGAATTGAAAATTGATTATTATGAGCAAGAAAAACAGCTTGGAACTCTAGTTTTTCACGGTATTAAGCAGCAGCCGGGTGTTGACTTGAAGTCGACCATTCTGAATATAGCCTCGCAAAAGCTGGGGCTTTCCGGTATCTCTGATTGTGATTTTGCTATGGTTTACAGGTCGAAATTGAATAATACAGGGTCGGCAAACGATAAAGTTGCACCAGTGTTCGTGAGATTTTCTACCTGTGAGACGGCCTGTAGAGTGTTTGCGATTAAACAAAATTGGCTGGTTCGAAAATCTTTTTGTCTGAGTCTCTAACCAAGCGCCGTCGCGATATCCTGAGTGCCGCGAGAGACAAGTTTGGCGTGAAAAATGTATGGTCAGATCGGGGCCAGGTTCTCGCAATGCTTCCGGGTGAGCGAGCTGCTCGTCGAATTAACTCGCTTTCAGATTGCGTTTAGTTTGTTGTTTATGAGTAGTTTGGTAGTGTTTATCTCGTCAAGATGTTCTATATTACTCTTTATTTATATTTTTATTTTGTTGTTTATTTTTTGATTTCTTATGAGTATAAATATCACCCCGTTTGAGCGCGGAAAAGGGATGAATTATAGGATTGTTTTTTGCGTAAGTTGATATGAGTAGTAGTTTAAGTGGAAGATTGAGTGATTTGCAAAATAATCCGTTTAATGTTGATGATTATTTGTTGACGGATATTGGAAATGATGGGTCGCAAATTAGTTTTCGTCCATCTCTTGATAGTAAATATCGTCAGTTATCAACTTTGGAGGAGTTAGGCCGGTCTGGATTTCGTGCATGTATATGGAATTGTCATTTAACGTCTTCTTACCATGAGATTTTTGATTTTATTTCCCGATCTAATAATTTACATATAATGGCATTATGTGAAACATTTTTGGGTCATGATACTGTTCTTTCGTCGTTTAATTTTACAGGTTATGAACTGATTGCTCGAAGTCGAACGTCAATGGGACGTGGAGGCCTGGCTTTCATTGTCTGACAGGATTTGAATTGGAAAATTAGAAAGGATTTGGACATTTGGAAGGAGGGTAAGATAGAAACCCTTGGTATAGAAACTCAGTTTGAAAATCGAGCTTGTATTTTTACTGTTGTATATAAGCCACCAAGTGCATCATTTGAAGAGTTTGCTGAAGGATTTGAATGTCTTGCTGCAAAGGTAAATAGATCTAGTCAAGAGTTTATATGTATGGGAGACTTTAATTTTGATTTGTTAAATGTACGTGGACCAAATTTGGAATTTTTGGGCCTGATGATGTCAAATGATTTATACCCGACCGTGAGCATTCCAACGAGAATCACGGATCATTCGGAAACGCTCATCGATAATGTGTTTGTGTCTTCAGCAATACTAAGTAAAGCGTACTGCTCTGTTGTTATAAGCCCAGCCTCCGACCATCTTCCGGTTGTATTGCATTTGAATTCTGAAGTGAAGAAACATAACAGAAAGAATAAAATACCAATGCGTGAACTGAAGCCAGTTAATCTGAAAAAACTTGAAGAACAAATTAGTGTTATTAACTGGGAAACAGTACTGAATGAAGATCATCCGTCGGAAGCATTTGAAAAGTTTAACCAAATAGTGTCGAATGTTTATGATAGGACGTGTCCGCTTAAAGAAACAAACCCCAGAAAGAATAAACCAAGAAAACCATGGTGTGATGATGAGCTGCTGAATCTGTTTAATATGAGAAATCAGGCGTGTGAGGAGCATCTGAATCATCCGCAGAATAATGAGCTCCATGTGATGTATAAAGAGCTAAGGAATAGGGCAAATGCCCTAAGAAGAAAAAAAAAGAAGGCATATTTTACAAATGTATTTGATGAAAGTAAAGGTAACCCCAAAGCAACATGGCAAGTTGTGAATGATCTTCTAAAAGGCCCTATGAAGCCATCGGAGCCAAAAATTGTGCTAAATAATAGGACCTTGGAAGAAACTGAGGATATCTGCAACGCATTTGGACAATATTTCTCTGAAATTGGCTGCAAGACTCAAGAAGAAGCAAGGAGCTCCCATGTTTTCGAATCAAGCAGTTTTGTGGATGAGCGAGGAAGAGGTTTCGAAATGCATTTCAAGCCTTGTACTGAAGAGGAGGTACGCAGAATTGTTAGCACGATTAAGTCAAACAGTGCAGGAGTTGATGGAATGAACCTCAGAACGCTCAAGTCGGTTCTGGTTTATTTGCTTCCTGTCCTTGTATAACTTATCAATATTTCTATGGAAAAGGGGATGTTTCCGAGTGCGCTTAAAATAGCTGAAGTTGTACCATTGCACAAAGGTGGAGTCAAAACTGATATATCTAATTAGAGACCAATATCAATTCTCCCGATTTATTCAAAAGTTTATGAAAAGATTGTTCATCACCGGCTTTACGAGTATCTGATGAAAATTGGTGTTTTACATGATGGTCAATTTGGCTTCCGGAAAGGACATTCGACAACGCAGGCAGTCCAGCATCTTCAGAAAAATATTAACTCAGCACTTGAGAATGGCGAGCAGTGCATAGGCGTTTTTATTGATTTTAGAAAAGCTTTCGACACTGTTGATTTCAAGATTTTATTGGAAAGGCTGTGTTATTTAGGCATAAAGGGTAGTGTTTTAAATTGGTTTGAATCGTATTTAAGTGAAAGGAAGCTACGAGTGACTTTGAGTAACAAATCTTCTCAGCCGTTTCCCATAAAGTGTGGTGTTCCGCAGGGCTCAGTTCTTGGTCCTCTCCTGTACCTGATATTTGTAGACACAATGAGATTCTACATTCCCGGAGCTTCAGTTACTTCGTTTGCTGACGACACGGCTTTAGTGATTGCAGCAAAGTCGCTGCAAGAGCTCTTGTTCAAGGCTAATAAGGCGCTGGATGGCCTACATGAATTTGTTTGTGCTAGCCTACTTAGCGTCAATGCATCAAAAACTAATTTTATGATGTTTACAAGGACTGGTTCTGCTCCCACTCTCCCTGGTGTCATTATTTACAATGGCCTACCGCTATCACAAGTCGAAGAGATCCGATATCTGGGATTCATCCTGGATCGAAACTTGAGTTGGAGAAAACACTGCGACATCAAAGCATGCAAGCTGGCGCGAGGCCTTGGAGTTCTGAACCGTTTTCAAAATTTTTTACCTTTAAAAATTCTGCTTTTATTGTATTTTTCCATAATAGCGCCTTATATAAATTATGGTTGTTTGATTTGGGCGAGTAATTTTAGTTACAATTTTAGAAGAGTTCAAGTTCTGCAGAATAAGGCTATAAGGTTGATTGGAAGGTATGATCGTGGTGTTTATAGCACTGAATCACTTTTTAGAAAGTTTAAAATTTTAAAGGTTGGTGAAATAAGGGATTATCAAATTGAAGTTTTTGTATTTCAGTGTCTGAATGGTCTTGCACCGGATTTTTTTTTGAATATTTTTAGGCCTAATTCGTTTTATCCCGCTTATTCGCCTAGGAGTGTGGATAGTCTTGCATCGGAGCCACGGAACACAACGAGAGCGAGTCATGTGACCAGAAACATGGGCCTTTCAGTTTGGAATTCGTTCCCAGATTCTGTTCGTCAAGCTGAAAGTTTGCCGTAACTTAAAAACCCGTATTGAAAATCATTTCTTTTAAGGAATTTGGTAGTTTTAATGGTTCGAGATAAGGGTTTTTTTTTTTTTTTTTTAGATATTTTATTTTTATTTATATTTTTTTTATATTTTGTGCCATTATATATTTATCATTATTTTATGTTATTATTATTGTTTTCCCCTTTTTTCATTTTAATTGGTTTGATGATTTGGCATGCATGATATCCAACCGGTCGCTTTTTCAAGCATCTTCTTGCTTTAGTGCGACTTGTTGTCACATTGAGTTGTTTTTTTGTTAATAAAAATGTATGAACCTGAACCTGAACCTGTTACTTGAAGACCAATTAATCTTTTAAAGTGTTGCAGCTGAATTGATTCCAATTGTGCTGCCGGATCATGTCCCCAGAGTTCAGCTCCGTAATGGATAGTAGGTATTGGCGAATAACTCGCTTTTATGGTTGTTAGGTAGTTGGTTTTAATTCTTTTAATTTTTGGCTTTTATTGATACATCGTTTCGTTTCGCGCTGAAGAAGAGAGGCGTTTGTCCTCTCGAAATATTCGCTTTGTTTTTTCAGTATCGTCATTTGGCCTATAAAAACCCCATTTTTGCTCGTTTTTCTTTCTTTATGTGATGTCAGGCCAATGTGGTTTAAGAAATTATCTGAAAGTGTTACTCCCAAATTTTCGCTCTCTTTTACTTTTTCACCTTTATAATAAAATTCTACTTTTTGAACATCATTATTCTCACGAATTCCTCTAAAAACCAGAATCCCAGTCTTTTTGATATTCAACACTAGTTACTTTCTATCTAAATATTCTTCTAATATACTCAATAAGATTTGGAGCTCCTCTGGTGACTTGCCTATCAACACCGCATCATCAGCAAAAATCAACAGAGATAAAGTCAGGTCCCCTAGTGACACCGAAGGGGCCCATACATTTTTAAAATGGTCAACAATATCATTTATATACAACGTGAACAACCTAGGGGAAATACTACTACCCTGTTTTACTCCTTTTCTAAGTTCAAACGGCGACGATAATCCCTTCCCTAAAACTTTAACTATACCAAATGTCTTTCTATGCATATCAGCTAATATCCTAGCGAAAAATCTTGGTAAGCCTACCTTTAACAGTTCTAAGCACAGGAAAATCCTATCAATACTGTCAAAGGTCTTTTCCAAATTTAAAAATGCAACGTACAACCTATTCTTCCCTTTTGCATATTTCTCTACAAGCGCCTGTAGGACTAAGACCCTATCAATAGCATTATATCCATCTGGAAATCCTGCCTGCTCCTCCTTCAAAATCCTATATTTTTCTAACCAATGAGCTAATCTAGCATCTAGTATTCTTTCTAATATTTTGCTAAGACTAGGTACTAAAGATATCAGTCGATAATTACTGTGATCCGCTGGGTCTCCCTTTTTGAATAGCGGCAAAATCAAGGATGTTTTCCACGGCGAGGGCCATTCTCCAGAAGCCAGAACTGAGTTGAAGATAGCCAGGAAGATGGGCATAAATAGAAGTTGGAATTATTTCAAGATCTTTGTTGGGACTCCATCGCTATCAGGTGCTGATCCACCTTCCATGGCGCTTATGCATTCTTCGATTTCTTCTTTCGATGCGGGTTTTATCAGATCATAATCGTGTTCTTTCAGTGGGAGGCTGATCTCATTCTCTGTATTCGATAATTCGTCACTGAACCAGCAGTCAAACGAATAGTCTTCCTGAACCACGTCGTTGTAGTATGTCGGCCATGTTTTCGGGTCCGGTACTTTTGGATGGGCTATGAAGGCCGCTATTTTTATCTTTCTCCAGAAAGACCGCATATCGCTCTTTTCATAAAACTGGATCAGCTCCCACTTACCTTTTTGAATAGCCAGCTTCTTCTTCTGTTTTAAAAGGCGTTTATACTCCCGGCGAACATTTTTAAACCTTGTTACTACTCTAAGCCTATTTTCCTCTTTTTCCTCTTCCCTGAAAATCTCCAATTCTTTAATTAATTCTAATTTTTTTATTCTGAATTCCTCATCAAAAAATTATATATCCTTACAACCTCCTTTATTTCCTAGAACTGGGCCTGCTATTTCATGTAAAAGCTCTGTGAACTCTTCTATCAATCTATCTTGGTTATTTATCTTCTCTAAATCACTTAGCCTTATAGCTACATCATCCTCTGAAAATGCTTCACTTAATTTAACTTTTTCCTCTGTAGACCATTCCCTAGGAATCTGACGTCTAACATTTTTATTATAAATACGACTTTCGCTTGAAATATCCCTCCTATGGGGAGCACTCCTTGATCTAATTTCTAAAAATACCGGTAGATGGTCCGATTCTACTAGCTTAAGTACATCCAAATTAAGGTAATTCGGATCCCAGCGAATATCCACCAAAACCTAATCAATTAAACTTGCTTTAGCCCCAGATATGCAGGTAAACTCACCCCGATTTTTATCCTTTCCAAATCTTCCATTTCCAATCATCAAACCCGATTCTGCGCAGTGTCAGCAACCTTCTTCCCCATTGATTTATTCTTCTTTTTTCATCCCTGCTAGCTCTGGGAATCCAGTAGACGGATGAGACTGCTGACGGATACCTGGAATTAACACATCTTTTAATTCAACTTCATCACTAGTATAGGCATTAAAATCACCCATTAATATCAATCTATCATTTACAAAATGAGCTCTTTTTTCATCTATTTCTTTTACCAACAAATTCCTTGGATTTTCATTTCGGTACGAGCTATTTTGAGGCGGAATATAAATCGATCCTATTATAATACACAGTCCATCCAAACATTATAATCTAATCCAAAAAACATTTTCTGATTTACTTTTCAGCTTTGTATAACTTTTGAAAGACTATTCTTTTATCAACACTACAAGGCCCCCAAAATAACGATTGTTCAAAGCTAACTCTCGCGATACACATTCCACATTAAAACCTCTTATTTTTGGAGTTTCACAAGGGCAATACCAGGTTTCTATTAATGCTACAAAGTAAAAATTTGACAACTCACTTTCCACAGAACTTAACTTATTTTTTATACCCTGTACATTCCAAGATACAAACTTCAGGGTTTGTGTATGGCCTTGCCGATCCTATTGGGCTCCGTAATCACTCGAGGGGAAAGCTAACCGGTAATAATCGTCTCTCCTAGGCCTATTAATACCCCTGTACTGCCAAGGCTGATTTTTCTGTAGCTGCCTGAACGGGCGTGTGTTTTGTCTGTAAATTGGTGGCCGATACCCTTCAGTAACCCGGCTTGTCAATGGCTTTTCATTTCTTTGCCGTACATTTCTAGCGGTACATTTCTATTGCTTATATTTACTAGTTTTTTACAAATTCTACCATCTATTAGATTTCAGAGATTTCAATGTTCAACTAGTTTCTTGGGAGAATTGGCAATGAACTCTTTGTCATGGTTGAAGCAGTAGTTGAATCCTAGCAAAGAGCGAACCCCGGCCCATAGTAACTAAAAGTTAAAAAACGTTAAAAGATCTTTTTTTTTTCTTTTTTCAGGCCTTGTGAGTTACCAGCACATCATAAAGAGATGCTTAAGGGCTCATTCAAAAGCTATTTCTTATATGTACGGGATTTTTAGAAATTCCGCCATCGGCAAGTGCCGATGGCGGCACTTTTTTTTATATTATTTCTTAAGGGGTAGGCTAGCAGGCTACCAGAACGTCATAGATATATTTTTAATAGCTCATATAAAAGATATTGCTCATATCTACATCCTTCCTATAAATTCCAGCATCTACAAGTTTCAAATGGCACTCAAAACGATACTTTTGGTTCTAAGTGTCAAGTAGAAAAGCTGGGGCTAGTGGGCTACCAGAACTTTTTAGAGTGATGTTTAGGTGGCTCATTTGAAAAATTTTGCTCAGATCTACGTACTTTTTATCAATTCTACCATCGTAAGTGAGATATAGCACTGTAAACAATACTTTTGGTGCCACTTCTTAAGTGGAAAATCTTGGAAGTATAAAACGGTATTATTTTAATGTGGCAACTTTTACCACAGCAACCAATATTTCGAACCCAAGTCTTAGAATTGGTCTCAATCAGGAGCTCTTATCACTGTCTAAATTCACAAAGTGTAAAGATTTTCAAACGAGGTCTTTATTCTACAAAGTTCAGGAAAGGTCTGACCATTTCATACGAACAAAAATTCATTCAAAACAAAACTAGCTTATATCTCGGCTCTCCGCCAAAACAGGTAATTAGCCTTTTTCAATTCACACACACTTACGAACTACAATCTCAGAAAATAAATATCACGATGTGAAAATAAGAAAAGAAAAATGATAAACTATCACATCCCTTCCTCCTTAGGCATGGTTTCATGAGTTCTCCCTTCGAGGCCTCACTTATGACCACAAAAGAAGAAGGGCCACTTTGACCACTATTCACAAAAGAGGCGCCACTTTGGCTTTACCCTATGACACACGTGTGACTACAGACTGACCCCGTCTCAACTGGACTGCCTGAAAATGGTTACAATTCTTTCTGTATTTGATATCTGTAAATAACCCAGGCCAAAAGTATTCCGGCAAAATACGATCAGCCACCTCCTTGTCGGACCTGTGAAAACCATTTTGTCTGATGTGCCACTCCATGATTAGGCACTCACAGAAAAATTCCAGGGGCACGATGATTTGGGGAAGTTGATCGTTGAAGAACCTTCCTTGCTCATCCCATTCGTATTTCGCGTCACTTGGATCCTTCATTTCAAACGCCACCAGTTGTACGTAATACTGTAGTGCGCGATCTGCTACTTGCAACCGGCTTACCTCGCCGTTGGTGAATCCATACAGGTGCTCCGGCAGATCTATATCCTCTGCGATGACGATTCGTTCTGGATCCTGCAACGAAAAATTTATGTACAGTATATACAAAACGAGGAGGGGTCGCCTATTCCTGATATCTTGACAGGGCGTCAGCATTAGCGCTCGCAACCCCTTGACGGCTACTAATGGTGAAATCATATGCTTGTAGGGCCAAAATCCACCGAACTAATTTCTCTTTCTGATTCGATATCACATGAAGCCACCGTAACGGATCATTGTCAGCTTCGATGAAGAAATGCCAACCCGTCAGGAAGTAGTGGAACTTGGATATTGCCCATTTTATTGCTATCGCCTCCTTCTCAATCGTGGAGTATCGGATCTCAGCAGGTTTCGGTTTCCTGCTAGTGAAGCCAATAGGATGTTCATCCCCGTCAGTCCGCTGGGTCAAGACTGCCCCCAGTCCTTTACCAATAGTGTCTGTTTGTAGTATGAACGGTTCCTTATAGTTCGGATTTGTCAAAACCGAAGCTGAAAACAACGCCTCCCTCAGAGACTCAAATATCAGTTCTGCATTGGGGGTTCAGTCGCCTTCTTATGGGGACTTATTAGTTGTCATCTGGCTGATTGATTCGGCAATAGCTGCGAATCTTTGAATAAAGCAACCATATTATCAAACTATTCCCATAAATGCTCAAAAATCCTTTTTCTAAAGGAACCTTCGATAACTGACAATCCCCTCTGCCTTGTTGGTTGTTGTCTTAGTAAATCCCCCTCCTACTGTGTGTCCCAAAAACTCCGCTTCTGTATCCCCAAACCTGCACTTCCTTGGATTGACTGTCAGTCCTGCTGACTGCAATCTCTGTGACACCATTTCGATATGTCGCAGGTTGTCCTGGAAAGTGTCACTGAAGATCACAATATCTTTGATGTAGCAGCGACAGAATTTTAAATCTCTGAGAACCCGATCCATGAGCTTTTGGAATCTTCTACTTGCTCCTTGAATACCGAATGGCATTACGAGAAGTTCATATAGACCATTTGGCGTCACAAATGTTGTCTTGTGTATGCTATTAGGGTGCATTTTTATCTGCCAATATCCTTTAGTTAAATCTAACTTGCTGATGGATTTAGCCGTTCCCATTCCCTCAAGGATCTCATCCGTGCGAGGTAATGGGTAACAATTCGGCCTGGAAATTGTATTTAGTTCCCAATAGTCGGCACAAAACCGCACCGTCCCATCTTTCTTTGGTACTAGTACTATCGGTGACGCAGAATCACTCTCCAACGGTCGTATAATTCCTTCTTGCAGCATCTTAGCTTCTCCGGTTTCTACCAGGTGCCGTTTCGCTTCTGGAACTCGATAAGGTTTTTTCTGCACCGGTGGGTTACTGCCTCTATCGATCTCATGCATCACGAGATCGGTTTTCCCAGGTCTGTCCGAAAGGGTCGTTCTGTATCTTCTCAAGATTTTAGCTAAATCCTTTCTATGACCATGACTCAAAATTCCATTTATGGATGTCTGGAGGGCTTCTTGAAGTCTCCGTAATTTCCTGGACCCTTGTAGTCCGTCATCTCTTCCAGACTTATGTCCGCATAGTTGTCTGTTTGAATAAATGAGATTTCGTTCGGATGTGCCCTGTGGTAATTTCTAATAAGATTTACGTGGAGAAGCCTTGACTTGATTTTCCGCTCTGGAAATTTCCCTAAGTAATCGACACATTCTGATCATTTTAGGGTCTTTTACGGGTCCTGCCGTTGTACCTCAAATTTGCGTTCTCGACATGGTAAGAGCACCAGCGTTTCCTCTTCCGCTTCAAATTCTCTGGGTTTCCGGTTGTGATCATACCAGGTGTTCTGTCGTTCTTAACTTGCCAATAAGTTTTGATGTGCGGTCTCGGTCTATTTTCTAAGTCGTTCTCGCATATTAACCAGGTAACTGACTACTAAATTACACACACGTTTCTTCTTCTCCCCCCACTCCTCTCGCAGCACATCTAATTGTTCTCTGAAGTGATGCCCATAATTTAGCTTGACGTGTAAGAAATCCGTCGAAGCCTGTTTAGTCTACCTTTGGGCAAGCAAAAGATATGGACGACACTTATCCGACTTCTTTAGGTAATCTCTGACGAATTTTCTTAGCATCTGCACTAAGTCCCATTTAAGCTCTCAACCAATCCAACCGTCTCCGGATGGTAGACACTGGTACGAAATGGTTTACTGCCAAGGGCCAAGTATAGCCTCTGCATCGCTTGGAAGATGAGGTTACTTCAATTGTTGGTTAGAATCACTAGAGATATCCTCAACCAAGAGAAAAACTTGATCAATTTATCAGATATCTTCCATGAGTGAGTCGAGCGAAGCGGTATAGCCTTTGGATATCTGGTTGCATTGTCGCTTACCACTAGGATCCACTTGAAACCGGTTTTTCTACGCTTTAAAGGTCCCACCAGGTCCATTCCTATGTTATGGAAAGGAGTTTCAATAATCGGGAAGGGTTTTAATGGCCCATTCTCAATCTGGCGTTTTCTGGATGTCATCGGGCGACCATGAGATAGTTGGCAATCTTTTGCGATGTCCAGATAAATATTTGGCCGTAAGAATCTTTCTAGAATCATGTCGGTAATTCGTTGCATGCCCATATGCCTTCTCCTAAATGAAATATGGGTTTATTTTAGTATGTTTGTTCTGTAGAGTAAAGAAACTATTAATTGCCACTTCTGCTCATCCCGGTCTTTATCTTTGACTACTCGGTTAAGGATCTCATTCCCTACAAAGAAATCTTTTGTCTCTGTAGGTTCGGCCTTAGCCCGCACCCAGAATTCTTGCAAGGTCTCATCCAACCTCTGTAACTGAGCAAAACTTTTCCCTTTCTGTCCATATTTCATGGGAGCCTCCTCTTCTCTGACTTGCCCTGAGAAGCGGCCTTCTTTTCTCTACGCTTCTGCCCCCGACTCTTCCGTGCTTTTTCTCCTCCAGAAAAAATCGAGTCGTTGAAGTCAAACTGTCGTGCCTCCGAAATATCCGTTTGTAACTCACCCAGCTTACTTGCTCTGGTCCTCGTTGTCACAAACACACAACTTGCTCTCAGCCCACTTGATTAGAAAAATTCGGCTACAAGTTCAGATACTTCGGGGCTTATTGAGCGAACTCTTAAAGATGTAGCAGTAACAAAAGAAAATATCAAACAGGCTGTTGCGCAGAAAGTTAACGAAGTACTTAAAATTCACCCCTCGGCCGCACCATCCGCTGCTGAACTTAAAAAGAATTGGCGTAGTTCACGAGGCGATAATATTTGAATTTACTCCGATATTTGACAGGACTGAAAATACCTGAAAATGTGTCAAAATAAACTAGAATTACTTGAAAATTGAGTTGCTAGAGTTAAAGTCAAGCTTGATGATGCTAACCAAGAGTTGAGACTGGATACACTACTGTTCAATGGTGTCAAGCAACCCACCCGTGTTGAAGTAAAAGAGGCAACAATGAATATTATACGTAATAAAATGGCTTTCTCAGGTCTTGCTGATAGCAATGTTATATCTGTGCATAGGTTTCAGCTAAACTCTGATAATAGCCGCTCTGATAAAATTGCTCCAGTCTTAGTGCAGTTCAAACACCGCTACACAGCTTTGAAAGTTTTTGCTTGCAAAAAAAAACTTGTGAACACGAAGATTTTTGTGGCTGAGAACCTAACAAAGAAAAAAAGAGAATTGTTGAATGCTGCAAGGGAGAAATACGGCAATAAGTTATTGGGGTCAAACCAAGGTCGGATCTATGTCCGTCCGGAGAATCCAACTTCTGCTCGTAGACTTTCGTCTCAAAATGGCATATTCGATCGTGATTGAGTGTCCTGTTTTTTTTTTTTTTTTTTTTTTTTTTTTTTTTTTTTTTTTAATTTTGAGTCTGTCTATGTGTTTATTTATTCTTATTATTGTTATTCAATTATTCCTATTTACTTTTTTTTAGTTTATGTATGCGTTTTATACCTAATAAAGAAAATAAGATCGTGGCTTTTTATTTTACTTTTTTATTATGGTTGGTCTACTCCCAATACCTCGGTTAGAGTTGCTTGAAAAAAATTCACTCTCGGTTGATGATGTTTTATCACATCAGATAGGCCTTCATTTTCAAGATCGAGTTGACGAATGCCCAAAGCCACTCCGTCCTAGCCGCTACGTTCGTTTTGAAGAGTTTGGTCAAATTAAAAAAGAGACTGCTCAATGGGATTGCCACATAACGTCGGCTTTTGAAGAAATAGTTCAGTTTTTAACGAATATTGATAGTGTGATTGATGTTTCTGGAATTTGTGAATCATTCTTGAGTATGTATAGTCTTCTCTCTTCCTACTCTTTTCCAGGTTATCAACTGATATCAAAGTCGCGGCAGTCAATGGGGCGCGGGGGACTTGCATTTTTGGTAAGAGAGGGATTGAATTTTAAGGAAAGGGAGGACCTTTATTTATGGAATGAAAGGTAAGATAGAAATTTTTCTATTAAGATTGCAATAAAAAAAGGTAAAAAGTTAATAGTTTGCCTGGTTTACAGATCCCCTAGTGCTCATCTGGAGGAATTTTTTCAGGAGTTTGATCAGTTTTTAAGTAGGGTTCAGTCTAGTCGATCGGAGTGCGTTATTCTGGGTGATTTTAACTTTGATTTATTGAATTTAAATGGTTATAATTTAGAATTTTTAAATCTTGCATTATCTCATGATTTGTACCCAGTGAATCTGATTCCTTCCCGTATCACTGCTCAGTCGGCAACATTAATTGATAACATTTTTTTTTTTCAAATCAATTGAGGCAAGCATTCTGTGATGTTCTCCTTCAACCTGCTTCTGACCACCTCCCAATTGTTTTTATGATAAATAGTATTAAAACTTCGGCTAAAAACCTAAGTAAGAGAGTTTATAGAGATATGAGAGATAATAACTTGAGAAAGCTGAAAGAGCAAGTTAGTACTACAGCATGGGATGAAGTTAGGGAAGAGCAAAATGCAATTACAGCGTTCGACAGGCTTATGAATATTCTCTTGCCGGTATATGAGGCGTCTTGTCCTCTGAGGAAAATGAGGAAAAAGAAAAATGAGCCAAGAAAGCCATGGGTGACCACAGAATTGCTTGAAATGATGGAAATGCGAAACCAGCCTTTTGAAAAACATTACAGAGCCCGGAAAATGTGAGTTTATTAGAAAAATTTAAGCGAGTGAGAAACAAAGTTAACCATAAGCGTCGCAGTGAGAAAAAAACATATTATGCTTCTGATTTTGATGGTAAAAGTGGTGATGCAAAAGAAACCTGGCGACTAATAAATGAGGTTTTAAAATTAAAGACTAATGATAATGATGGAGTAAAGAGCATGTTGGTGAATGGAAGTGAAATCACTGATAAACAGGAAATGACAGATGAATTCGGAAAATATTTCATGAACATAGGCGCAAGTATTGAGGAAGAAGTAGCTAAAAAGTTTGGAAGACATCTGGAAAATTCCTTTATTGATAATCGAGGCGAAGAACGCAGTTTTTCGTTCGAGAAGTGCACAGCAAAGGAGATCGAGAGCACAGTAAAAGGACTGATGTCCAACTCGGCCGGAATAGATGGGCTTAATCTTAGAGCTGTAAATGCTGTACTAGTTTATATATTACCTTGACTAATTCAGTTGGTAAATCTATCAATCCAGACCGGTGAATTCCCTAGTGATCTCAAACTGGCAAAGGTAATACCATTGTATAAATGAGGCAACAAACAAGAACTATCGAATTGGCGACCGATTTCGTTATTGCCTATTTTTTTTCTAAAATCTATGAAAAGATAATTCACAAGAGATTTTATGAATATTTGGATGAACTAGGAGTATTGTGTGACGGCCAATTCGGATTCCGCAGTAAACATTCTACTAGCCATGCTGTTTACCATCTTCTGGATGTAGTCAATGGAGCTCTAGAAAAAGGTTTCATTTCTTTAACGATCTTTGTCGACTTCAAAAAAGCCTTCGACATTGTGGATTTTGAGTTGTTGCTTTGTCGCCTATCTAGTCTGGGGATAAAAGATATTTGCTTGGATTGGCTTAAATCATATTTGTATGGAAGGTCAACTAAAGTAATGTTAGGTGACATCGTTAGCGGAGTCTATCCTGTAAAATGTGGAGTTCCACAGGGCTCAGTCCTGGGTCCGTTACTCTTTCTCGTATGCGTCGATACTCTGAGGTTCTACATGCCTGAAGCAACTGTTACAGCATTTGCAGATGATACTGCTTTGATGATTTTTGTACGGTCACCGGAAGAACTAGTGGATAAAGCAAACCGAACGCTGGAAAACCTTTTGGTGCTTACCTCCTTGAGTTACCTTGCTGTTAATACTTCTAAGACAAATTACACGTTTTTTAGTAGGATAGGAGAAATTGCAAATAGTACTTCTATTTTAATTGAAAGTATGTCGCTTTCACAGGTTTTCGAAAATAAATATTTAGAGTTGTTGTCGATCACGATTTTAGTAACAAGAAACACATAAACATGATTTCGTCTAAACTTGCACGCGTTCTTGGAGTGATGCGGCGTTTGAAACACGTGTTACCTTTAACTGTTTTAAGAAATGTATATCATACTATTTTTCATCCTTTTATTGTTTATGGTTGCTGTATTTATGCATCTAATTTTTCTTGGAATATTAAAAGACTGCAGATTCTTCAGAATAAGGCGCTTCGAGTACTGGGTGAGTTTGTTCAGGATGAACACACGCGTGAATGTTTTATGAGTTGTAGAATTTTAAATGTTCATCAGATCAGGGACCATCGGGCGGGAGTGTTTACTTACCAAGTGCTTAATAGATTATCTCCTGAGATTTTTTTAAGTTTAATTCTGATTATCATCATCATAGGACTAGAGGTCATGGAAGCTTAGTCTGAGAAGTAAGGAGTACGAGTCGATCTAGTTTTGTTATTAGAAATTATGCAGTTAATTTGTGGAATGGTTTCCCGGAGAGCATTAGGGAGTCAGAAAACCAGTTTCATTTTAAAATTAGATTAAAAAAGTTTTTATTTTATTGGGTGAGAATTAAATATTTTTGATTGTTGTTTGTTATTTTTATTTTTTTCTTCTTTTTTTCGATTCGGGAGAGTTAAATAGTATTGAAAGGGAAGAAAAGAGTAGGAAGAGTGAATGAGTTTGGTTTATGATGAAAGATTGTTTGACGCTGCTCAAGCCACAATAGTGGCTTAATAAAACGTCACACGTTCTTACCATTTCTACGTTTGTTGATAATGTTATTTAAAAATGTGGTAAGTGCCAGTTAAGTATGATGTAATTATTAGTTGAAAATAGAAGTCATCTCATCTCAAATATCACATATATACAAACATTCTGTGTGCCAGGGCCCGAGCGAAACTTGACTCTTGCACATCGGAATATATATTTAATGTATTATATTGACTTATTTTCTGATTGCAGAATGAATTCAGGGCATCCCGTAGAACATACTCTATCTGGTGTGGCTAAATTAATAGAAGACATTGAACGACTTAAGGACGATAGAGACACGGCTGATGTTGTTTTTTTAATTGGGAAAGACGAAAAACAGTTTTTTGCTCATAGGACAATTCTTACGGCCAGGTAATTTCTGGTTTTATATTTTTCCCAGTTGCTTAAATTTATGAATGATGTCAAGGCAAACGATATATTGAACCTCTTGCCCCCCTCAGGCCAAGGCAGCTTCACAGGCCCTTCTTTTGCCATATTCTATCCAGAACATTGTTTTTAATATCTCCGTGAAGATATTAAAATATATAAATCTATTTATGTACACACACACATATATATATATATATATATATATATATATATATATATATATATATATATATATATATATATATATATATATATATATATATATATATATATATATATATATATATATATATATATATATACTATATATATATATATATATATATATATATATATATATATATATATATATATATATATATATATATATATATATCATATATATATATATATATATATATATATATATATATATATATATATATATATATATATATATATATATATATATATATATATATATATATATATATATATATATATATATATATATATATATATATATATATATATATATATATATATATATATATATATATATATATAATACTACTACTACTAAGAACTCACCGCAGCACCAAGTCGCCTGAGGTCATTACAGCTACGCACGCTCCTCCTCTATCCCAATCTATTCAAAGCCTCCCTTTTTACACCCGCCCACGAAGTTCCCATTTCCTTTAAATCTTTCTTCATGAAGTCCTCCCACCCCAGTTGAGGATGCCCAGCTTTCCGTTTAGCGCTAGGCGGTTGGCCGAAAAGAAAAACCTTCGGCGATCTGTTATCCTTCATCTGCACAACGTGCCATAGCCATCTGAACCTTTCTTTCATTATAGTCCTAGAGAGCAGTATCGAATCAAATTTTTCGTGAAACATATTGTTTAAAATACGGTCAGTCAGCCGGGTACCCAGAACAATCCTTAAGCAATTTCTCTGGAAAACATCTAGTATATCTTCATCCGCTTTTCTGAGGGCCCATGCTTCAGAGCCATATTTGACCATTGTCATCAGGTTCAGGTTCAGGTTCTTTTATTTATAAACTAAATACAACTACAATATGGGTATGCCCGGCTGAGAGTCTAGCTAATATTACCAGACAACCAATAAAAAATAAAAACAACAAAAACATAATATATAACTGCATTTTTACATAATCACACTCTTTTGTAAATAGATGAAAAAGAAAGAAAAATGTATGACTTACCAAGTATCACCCAATGCCAGCAGCCAAATGGAGAACAAACTAAAACAAAACACCAAAAATTGAGAAGTGAAGCCGTGGGGAAACCCTACTAAGAGAATGAGCCAGCGGGAAGACCATAACTGAATTAAAAAAATTAAATAAAATGAAATTAAATAAAATGATCAAAGGGTTAGTAAAAGATTTTTTAAATGACCCCTCAGTGTATCAACAGAAAGACTAATATTAAGATCCAACGCATGCACATTCCAAAGTTTGGTTATGCAGTGCCTGAGTGAGAACCTAGATCTCTCAGTGCAAGCTCAGGGTTCAACATACTTAGAAGATCCCCTCGTTCCATAATCGTGCTCAAATTGGTTAAATAGATCCATAGCATAGAAAATTTTTGATAGAATTTTAGCAAAATACTTAACACAAAACATCAATCCATGAAAAGATAATAATAATTCCACTGGTAATATATTAAGGAAAGACAATATACTTTTATTTGGCGATTTTGATTTTAGGGATATTGGGGAGGGAATGAAAGTTTTCAGAATACGCAGTGCTTTATTTTGCTGCCTTTGAAGTGGTTTTATATGAGTTTTAAATGTATTCAGAAAAATCAGGGGACAATAACTTAGGTAAGAATTGACTAGGGCAAAATATACCGATCTCATCGCATGAAAAGGTAGAATAAATTTCAAATGCCGCAATATTCCAACATTCCTTCCCAACTTCATTCGCAATTTAGCAATGTGTTCCTTCCAACTCATATTCTGATCAACTAGCACACACCTAAATATCTCATAGTAGATAAACGCTCTAAATAAGTATATTCATCAATGGTAGTCTACTAAGTTCAGGTAATGACTGGTCAGTACGAGAGAAAATCATGAACTTGGTTTTTGGCATATTAACAGGTAATTTATTTGCACTAAACCAAGTTTCTATCCTCTCGAAAGCTGCCAACAAATTCTTCTTAAGCGACCTTTCATCAGTACCACTCACTGTGCAGGCCGTGTCATCAGCAAATATGATATTTAGCCCGAGATCATCCAGGGCCCTGTTGATGTCGTTAACATAAATAAGAAAGAGTAGAGGTCCAAGTATGGACCCTTGAGGAACACCGACTTGACCAGTGATACCAAGTAGTGAAGAGGTAGCATTTCCACAATCCACAAACTGACTGCGCTCAGTTAAATATGAGTCAATTAGAGAATTTGTAGGTCCACGTATACCATAATTTTCTAGTTTACGAAGCAAAATTGTGTGACAAATAGTATCAAACGCTTTTTTTATATCTATAAATATAGTAGCTGGAATTTCTTTTTTATCCAAAGTGTCGTGTATAAACTGTGTGAGTGTCAGAATCGCATGTTCAGAGCTATGACCCTTCCTAAACCCAAACTGAAGGTCATTAAAACATCCTCTCTTATCAAAAAACTTCAATATGCAGTTGTAAAGACATCGTTCAATTACTTTTGTAAATGAAGAATGAATTGAGATTGCCCTGTATTTTGTTGGATCTTTCACATCATCACCTTTATGCAGGGCTAACACACGTGCAGACTTTAAGCAAGCTGGGAAACGTCCACTTGAAAAACATAAGTTGATAACATGAACTAAAAATTCTGTAACATCAGGCATTATCCGTTTTAATAGGCTTGTCGACGAGCCATCCGTACCTTCCGACGACCCATTCTTCAGTTGGTATATAACTTGCAGTAATTCGTCTGCTGAGACCGGCGTTAGGAAAAGAGAGCAATCCGATGGAGGCGGCATGTAAGCAGAATGTGCTGAATCGGGTAAACTTCGAGTTGGTGCCTCAAGCGATGTTACGTGACCAATATTTGCGAAGTGCTCATTTAAGACACCAACAGCATTTTGCTTTCCTTTAACAATTTTTTTGTCTTTTAGCAATAATATCTCTTCCGGAAAGTTTTCCATTTTCTATTTTCCAGTGCATTTATTAGTGATCCACCTTGTCTGGTTCGGTGACCCATTACCATATTAGAATTCATAAAGATAATACAAATGCATCACTTGTCACAGTAGCTTTGTCAGAAGAATTCCGTACTGCTAAAACTTGGCCTGATTTTCATGTGTAGGATCTCCATGAATTTCCTGAAGAGGTTATTTTGGTATGGATAGAGGACAGAACACCAGCTGTAATACATGGTTTCCTTGGTTTAATATAACGCCTAGCTTGCCTCCTTGATAAAGGACATGCCTTATTAAGTACTATTTCAAACTGATTGATGAAATGTTCAGCAGCTTCGTCCACGTCGTCACATTCTAAGCAGAGAGACTGGTTGACATGGGAGAGTAAACTTTTCAGTTTATCACTCGAAGCAGCATCCAGTATTTTTGACCTCAATGAAGAGGGTTTAGAAGAGGGACCCATTTGAAGATTGCACAGAATCATAAAATGGTCAGAAGTATCATCAACTATGTATAACGTTACAGCCCAGTGTCTCTAAATTTGTGAAAATATTGTCAATTAACGACGCTGACGACTCCGTGATTCTCGTCGGGATCCGGCATGTTGGAAGCAAACCCGCGGGCATACAAATCGTTACAAAGTCAACGGCAACATTATTCGAAAGCATTGAATTCACATCCCTATGTACATTACTAATATCAATACTAAAATCACCCAACATCATTAACTTATACTTTCTTTGGGTCATCAGCGAGCTAAGTTCATCGTACTTTTCTTCAAACTGTTAAGCAGCCAAACTCGGCGGCCTATATAGGACGCAACATAATACTTTCGAAGGACTTAAATGTAGCTCAATAGCAAAAAATTCAAATGACATTTCTTCATAAAGGTAATCATAATCATTCACTTCTCTTACAGGTATACTATCATTTACAAAAAAAAGCCAACCCTCCTCTCTGTCCTACCTATTCTATGTTTAATTAACAACTTATACCCATTTATATGAGCTAGCTCAGAAGATTGCTCATTTAAAAATGTTTCACATGGACCAAAACCATCAATCTTATGGTCGGGAAGCAATAGTGAAATGTTTTCTAAACTATTCATAAGTCCACAACAATTTAGAAATGCTGTTCTCAGACACTTCTTTGTTAGTTTACTCAAAATCATTCTTAGATAAAGGTATTTGTTAATGGGTAAATTATTAATAAAATAATCATAAGTGTTTTCATCCTCTCTATTAATGCATGAAAGAATCTGTGATAAATTCAAGGGTCTCTCCTCCAACTCACTCAACCTATCGCGAGTTCCACCACAGCCACCACTATTCAAATTAGAAAAAAATAACTCACCCGTATTCTCCACTTGGCGGTGGGCCGGGGCGACGCAGTGGAAAAAAGTCAACGGCAGTACGTTCCTGTAGAATTTCTGCAACAAAAGATATACGGCATGAAAACTGAACCAATTTTAATGGATTTAGGCCTAGGAGCTCAGAGATAGATGAGCAGGGATTTAGAAATAAGTGAAAAATACGAAAAAAAAGAAAGCACATAGGAACGAAAAGAGCAAAAAAAAAGGAAACAAAAATAAAGAAGAACATAGAGAACGAGATAAATACACTTTTTTTTTAAGTAGGACACTTTACTTATCGATCTTCACATTCCTAAGCAGCAAGGACTATATACTGAATAATAAAAAAAAAAAAAAAACATAATCAATCTGACAAATCATTATATAGATATATATACAACCAATATTAGCATTCGTCATGTGTTACCCATTTGCCAGTAATATCGTTTCTAGTTTGCAGCAATAGTCTGGCCCCGGATTGTTTCACTTGCGTGAACTTGGATATTTGCTGAGATTTAAGATCACGTGCCTTGGCCAAAAGCTCATTACGTAGGGCATTTAGTGAAGGAGGCAAATCAGTACATATTCTCATACCGCTTCCTTTAATTTTGCGTACATTGCCCAATAACATTTACCAGTCCAAATTATTCGCACAAGAAATAAGAACAGGCGATACTCCAGCTTGTTTGTTGTTCCTAACTGCAATGGGGCTAACAATCTTTATGCGGTACACTTTTTTAAGAGGAATGTCTTTTTCAATCTCTAATTTCTCTTTGAATAAAGTCTCAATATTTTTGGTAAGAGATTGGCCTGATTTCTCTTTTGGCAGGCCGTAAATAATTAAATTCAGCTGACGATCTTTAACTTCTAGATCAAGCAACCTTTTTTCGAGTTTCACACGCTCAGCTAGATGGCTTTCAATAGAAGATCGTAGTTCAACTATTTCAGCATCTTTATCTGCTAAGCTTTGCCTGAGTGACTGTATGTCGGACATAACTGTATTGAGCTTGGAAGACACTCCAGCCTGGTGCGCTTTGATCGAAGATTGATCATTAGAAATTGAAATCAGGTGTTCCTTCAATAATATTTTATTACCCGTCAAAATCAAACAAAAGAGACGGAGTACACAAAAATACAAGAAAAAGATAAACAAGACAAATATACACGACAAAAACAAAATACATAAAAGTTTTAGGAAAAGATTGGTTAAACCAAAACACATAAAACAAAAGATAAAACGAAAACACACTGAGTTCTACTGGCGGAGGATTTCAAACCACGGATGGCTTTTAACATTATTATTGAACTTTGAGATCTGATTAAGGATGGCTGAAGTTGGGTCTGCTATAATATAATTAATAATACGAAAAGAATTTCGGGCCCAAAGTGGGAGACGAAGTAGAAACTTAGCATATTTAAAGAAAACAGATCGAAATTTACGTTTATTGAACTCGGGAAAAATTTTCCAAAAAAGGCTCAAATACAAAAAATGGGGGAGTGCAATTCCATTAGAAAGACGAGCTAAAGCTTGTCTATTGAACCTTAACTTATTTGAAACAATTTTACTATAAGCAAAACCAATTCGCTTCTGTAGATGAGCGATAAGCAATGGGCGGGTTGTTTTTTGAGTTGAACCGATAGGAAGGCCTAGGTAAGTGATGAACTGGACTGGCTTAACATTCGTATGTCTAATATTCTAATCTCGGTTTGCAGACTTATCTTCCTATTCTTCCAATTTTTTTTAACTGAGAAAAACACCCTGAGCCTTGGCTATTCTACTTTTAACATCTTCACTGCTCCCATCATCTTTACTAATAATACTACCAAGGTAAGTGAAGCTGCCCAGCTGATCAATCTTTTCATTACCCAATGTCACCTTTTCATCTTCACTTATTCCTGCCCTTAGTGACTTAGTCTTCTTAACATTAATTGTCAAACCTATTCTAGCACCCTGAACACGCAAAACCTCTAAAACTTCATTCATTTTGCTCACACTTTCATCTAGGATGCTTAAATCATCAGCATAATCTAAGTCCAGGAGACTTTTTCCTCCCCATTTGATTCCGTGGTCTCCCATTGCCTTTCCTGTGCTCCTTAAGACACAGTCCATCAAAATAATCCATATAAAGGGGGATAGAACACAACCCTGCTTAACTCCTGATTCAATACAAAACCAGCTGCTAAACTCATTTCCTACCTTAACCGCAGCAGTGTTATTCTCGTACATAGCACTAATCACTTTAATGTATTTGTCTGGTATACCATACAAGGATAAAACCTATACTAAAGCTCTTTTATCCACTGAATCGAACGCTTGCTTAAAATCTATAAAACTAAGGATCAAAGGTTTTTGAAAACTCAGTTACTTCTCAATTATTAGCCTAAGAGTGAAAATTCCGTCGACACATCCTCTACCTTTTCTAAAACCGCACTGTTCTTCTTTCAAAACTTTGTCTACGGCATCTCTCATTCTAAAAAGTATCATATTACTAAGTAATTTACTACCTACAGAGACCGGACTAATGCCTCGATAATTGCCACACTCACTTTTATCACCTTTCTTATAAAGTGGCTTAATTAAGGTTTTACTAAAATCGCTAGGTGCTTCCCCTTTTTCAAAAATCATATTCATAATCTTCAGTAACTTATTTCTAACCTCAGAACCACCATATTTAAGAAACTCATTTACTACCCTATCAGCACCTGGCGCCTTATTGTTCCTTAATCCTTTTATTACAGTCGCTAATTCTTCCTCGCGAAACAAATCTTCCTTCATATCGAAGATATCACAAACTTTATATATATATATATATATATATATATATATATATATATATATATATATATATATATATATATATATATATATATATATATATATATATATATATATATATATATATATATATATATATATATATATATATATATATATATATATATATATATATATATATATATATATATATATGTATATAAATCTTCAAAATTTTGAGAAAGCTATTTAGCCAAAAAAAAGTAAACTTAATATGCAAATTTGTTTTAATTATTCATGCACGTTGAGCCAAATCATAAACGTTTAGAAACCAAATAAAAAAAATTAAGTTTTTTTTAACTTAAAGTAAGGAGCGACATTAAAACTTAAAACGAACAGGAATTATTCCGTATATGAAAGTTTTTTGTCGTTTTAAAAAGTAGAGTTGTGGGAAAGAATCAAACTTTAGCGTAAAGAGCGAGGCGCTGAGGCGCTTTCATATACGGAATAATTTCTGTTCGTCTTAAGTTTTAATGTCACTCCTTACTTTCAGTTAAAAAAAACTTGTTTCTTATATAACTACATATAGAAATAATGATGAAACTAAAATAGAATACGCTGCGTAAATAAGAACGGCGGTGACTGGAGAAGAGAATCTGCGTAAATAATAACTTCTAACGGTGACTGGAGAAGAGAATCAACAGAGATAATATAACCAGACAATTAAGACTGAAACAAGAGAGTTCACTCCATCTTAAACCCAACTAGGATAATTTCCACAGATTAATAATACGAGCTAAAGAGTCAAATGCTTTACGAAAATCCAAGAATGAAGCTGCAAAAATCACCCGGAATCTAGTGTAGATTGCGGACTTTTTGAAAGTATTGCTCTAGCATGATCTATTGAATCATCTCGAACGCTAAATTGGAAATTATGAAGCAAATCCGTCGAAACCCGAAACGCATCAAGACGAGAAAGCATGGCTTTTTCTAAAATTGTACTATATATTGGCAGTTGAGAAATCGATCGATAACTAGTGGGATCATTCGTGACGAGTGTTTATATAATACGGTTGCTCGATAATGCTTTACAGTATTTTGGAAAGTGCCATTATAGAATAAAAGGTTAATGAGTTTTTTAGCGAAGAAATAGCGCCAGGGCCAAACGAGGATACTTGTTCTTAGTTCTGAACAATCCTAGCAATATCTAAATCGGATACCGGTTCTAAAAATGCCTATTTGAAACATTTTGGCCTAGACATCGTGGTATTACCAGGAATCATGCCACAAAAAGGTCACTTATTATAATATAAAAGTTAAAACGGACGGAAATTAGGCAAACTGTCTAGTCTTTCAGTTCAAAGTAAAAAACCTTATTTAAACTTAAAACGACTAAGAATTATCCTATAATAAGAGGGGGGTTGCCGCCCCCTCAATCCTCCTCTGTACGGCATGGTTGATGCACACTATAATGACAACAGATTTGAATGTAGAAAATGCAGCGAGTTGGTAACTGCGGGTGGCGTATTTACCTATTGCTTTTCTTAATATTTAGCTAAGAATTCAGTCTTTTTCAGTCTTTGTGCTAAGCTTGTGTATTGTAACAAATGCCCAGTTTGGGTAACAAACCTTTAGCAAACGTGTGAAAGCGTTCATATGAATTTTCTTTTAAGTACGGCACAAGCTAAATTATAGCGAAAGGAGTCGAGCCTTACCTATATTTAAATTAATAATTAATATTTAGGGTATTTTTTGGGTTGTACCATTCAACGCAGCTTAAAAAACTGCACAAGAAATAGCTTCAGAAACCTCAACTAAGTGTCTCGTTTTCTTGGATTCAATAACTGAAAATATTTTTCTTTGTCTTTTTTTAATTTCTTTAATTGTTGTTGAATCCGGCCTGAGTTCTATCTTTGTCTGCTGGCCTTGACGATTTTGTCCCAGAATTATTTAGGATCCGGTCCTAATCTGAAAACTTCTGTAAATTATGTTGACTTTGAATATTAAAACTATTAACTTCACAGTTTTTATTAAGGCTTGTCCCGCTTTTAAACATTGTTAAGTAGAAAAATGAGGTCTGTTATGGTTTTCATGGGACATTTTCTCTTTTTCTTTTCCCCACTCTGTATAATTAACGTATTATATTTGTAATTTATTAACTGTCATATCTGAGCGTGGTAGATTGTGAGTTCCTTTCCATGGCCCAGGGAAAGGCTAAGACTGATTTATTATAGTAATTTGTTCATGTTTCTCCAAATAATTTTAGCCGGCGAGCTTTTTTTGTCTCCGCTATATCTCTTCCCATTAAACAAGCAAGTTAAATTTTGGAAAGAAAATATCCTTTTTTTTACTTATAATCTTGCAACTTTGTCTTTATGCTTAAAGAAAAGTATTCTGCCCTTTTCTGTCTAGATGATACATTTAAGAATGCCCAAACTGTAATGCCCTTACTATCATTCCTGCACATGAGAGGTTCGTCGGAGTAGCAATCGCTGTGCCTTGGTCTGGACTGAGAAAAATTTTCCCCTGGAAAATTTAAAATGGTCCAAAAGTATGTTTTTTATTCCTCCCTGAAAAATCCCCCATAGATATACGGTATTGAGCATAAATTTTCCCCTGGAAAATTGAAAATAGTCCAAAAGTATGTTTTCTATTCCTTCCTGAAAAATCCCCCATAGATATACGGTATTGAGCATAAATTTTCCCCTGGAAAATTGAAAATAGTCCAAAAGTATGTTTTCTATTCCTTCCTGAAAAATCCCCCATAGATATACGGTATTGAGCATAAATTTTCCCCTGGAAAATTGAAAATAGTCCAAAAGTATGTTTTCTATTCCTTCCTGAAAAATCCCCCATAGATATACAGTATTGAGCATAAATTTATAAACTCATCAAAGAACTTTAAACCGTTTTGTTTACACTTTTTTCTCTAAAAAAAATGGGCCATCCCAAAAGTAACGTTCTGCTAGTGGTATTTTCAGGAGATTTCCTCTAAAACAAAGATTTTTCATTTTTCTCATTGGTGAAGCTTCATTTGGGGACTATTGATTGTTTGTTTTTCAGGTTATAGAGCTTCTGTGAATTTTCTATTTCTTTGCTTTTTATTTTAGAGTTTCGGAAAATCTTGAGTGAAAATTCTGATCCGAGATTTTCATAACCTAGCTATAATTATAAAAATATAATTAAATAATATATTATAGCTATAATATTAAAATATGAAATTACGGAGAAGTTATAGAAGATCGAGTTCAAGTTTGACCGTTGTTTTGAGTCGAAAACTTTGGGTTTTTTCCATAGTTCGGATGCATTCCCTCTAAAACTACGAATAGCGTATATACTTTATACTTTGCTTTTTTTTATATATCTTTTTTATATATATATAAACTTTTTTATATATATATATTTTTTTTTTTTTTTTTATATATATACTTTTTTATATATACTTTTGCTTTTTTTTATATATCTTTATACTTTGCTTTTTGGCCAATTGAAAAAAAGGGGGATTCTAGGGACTTTGAAATTGAACATGGGGATTTCGTGAATGGTTTTAGGGATTCTAGGTATTTTGAAGTGGAAATAATGTAGAAAGGAGAAAATCTAGAACTTAAGTTCTAGTTCCCCGCTCCCCGCTCAACTCCGCAAAACTTTCCCCGCTCAACTCCGCAAAACTCCCCGCTCAACTCCGCAAAACTTTCTGTGTTCGTCAAGATAAAAGCTTAAGAACAATGATAATCATTCATAAGTCGACAGTTAGGGCAGATCTTCTCTACGGCATCGAATCCTGTCCCATCAAAGTGGCGCATGGGAGCATTCTGGAGATCTTCGAGCACCGTTGCCAGTGTTTAATCTTACATATCCCGCTGTTAGATCAGATCCTGGGCGACGAAAATCGCCGACGCTGTTACAGTTAGGATACAGGCATTATCAAGCTCCGTCGGCTCCACTGGACACACTTTACTTTGCCCTGGTGATGGCCTTATTATAAAAATACTTCTTTCTGAACCACATGAAGTAGACTTACACGAATGGCGTAGAAGACTAGGAGGATAGTTAAGAAATTGATGAATGCTAGTTGAGCAAGATGAATGCGGGAGCCAGCCAGCTGGATGTTTTTGCAAATTCGACCACAAATGGAACAAATGTTGGTTGAGGTTGGCTAAAGAGTTGGAGCAGGTTTCACCATGTGTAAGATCATAGTTCAGAAGCTTTGTCTAGATACTAGGTGAGACGGAAACGCGTAGTCCTGCTATAATCAAACAGTTCGTGGTAACGAATTGTAAGTAAGGAGCGACCCGGCTCAATAGTAACCAAACTCTAAAAAACGGGATTTTGTTACCAATAGATACATCAAAATTATCAGATTTTAATTCTGACTTCAAATATATAAGTTTCATCAAGTTTAGTCCTACCCATCAAAAGTTACGCGCCTGAGAAAATTTGGCTGATTTTCGAAAAAAAAGGGGAAAGACCCCCTAAAAGTTATAGAACCTTAATGAAAACCACACCATCAGATTCAGCGTATCAGAGACCCCTACTGCAGAGGTTTCAAGCTCCTATCTACAAAAATGTGGAATTTTGCTTTTTTTTTTGCCAGATGAAAGATCACGGATGCGTGTTTATTTGTTTTTTTTTTGTTTTTTTCCCCAGGGGTGATCGTATCAACCCAGTGGTCCTAGAATATCTTGGGAGGGATCATTGGAACGGAAATTAAAAGTTCTAGTGCCCTTTTTAAGTGACCAAAAAAGGGAGGGCACCTAGGCCCCCTCCCAAGCTCATTTTTTTCCCAAAGTCACCCGATCAAAATTTTGAGATAGCCATTTTGTTCAGTATGGTCGAAAATATGATACCTATGTCTTTTAGGATGACTTAATACCCCAAGTCCCCGGGGGAGGGCTGAAAGTTATGAACTTTACCCAATGTTAACATATAGTATTGGTTATTGGGAAGTATACAGACGTTTTCAGGGGGATTTTTTCTGGTAGTTGGGGGGGGGGTTATGTGGGAGGATCTTTGCATGGAGGAAGTTTTCATTTGGGAAAGGACATTGATATGAAGGGGGCGCCGGATTTCCCAGCATTATTTAAAAAAAGGTCAGAAATTAAATTTAAAAAAAACTAGTTTTTCAACTGAAAGTAAGGAGCAACATCAAAACTTAAAACGAACAGAAAATATAACGTATATTGTGGGGTTCCGCCTAGTCAATACCTCGCTCTTTAAGCCAAAGATTTTTTAGTACTTTCATAAGAGCTATTTGTTCTAATTAACGGCTTTTGTGATTAAAGGGTCATTTTTAAAGAATTGGAACAAAATTCGAACTTTAGCGTAAAGAGCGAGGTATTGACTAGGGGTCGAGCCCCCTAATATGCGTATTAGAAACATATGAATATAGAAATTGATTACGTAATTTAATTCGTAAGTTACGTATATTTATTATTAATAAAAACGTTCGTAAATGAAATTAAACATCGTTCGAGAAAGCTATTTAACCAAATAGAAGTAAAATTAATTTGCAAGTTTGGTGTTGATTATTCATGTACGGTGAGCCAAAATCAAAACCTGCATTTATTCAAAAACGTTAAAAAAACAAGTTTTTTTAACTGAAAGTAAGGAGCGACGTTAACTTAAAACGAACAGAAATTATTCCGTATATGAAAGAGGCTGTCCCCTCCTCAAAGCCTCGCTCTTTACGCTAAAGTTTGACTTTCCCACAACTTTATTTTTTTAAACAATAAAAAACTTTAACGTAAAGAGCGAGGCGTTGAGGAGGGGACAACCCCTTTCATATACGGAATAATTTCTGTTCGTTTTAAGTTTTAACGTCGCTCCTTACTTTCAGTTAAAAAAAACTTGTTTTTTTTATTTAATTCCAAGTATAAAATGAAAATGTGGCTATGTATTTATGCTTCAGATCAAGCCTACACTTCTATTTTCGTCTGTTTCATAATAGATAGATATGTAATTTATTTACTTAAAAGAACAGCTCCAAGTAAACAACACAAAACACAGAATAACCAAAAAACATGCAAAAAATGAAAAATGAAAACTGTATAAAACGTGTAAAAAACAACAACATATTCTAAAATATTTGCATAACTTACGTTATTATGCCTCAGTTTGGCATTAGAAAGGCAGTCTCGCGCTTGTTATTTTATTCTGGCATCGTATGAAATGTGGCTGCGCCAGATTCTCACAATAAAACAAGTTTACGCCTGTGTCTGAAATGATTATTTCTTCTGCCAAGGTTTATTGATTTTCCAGTTATGACTATTTAGCATTCTTCATGCTACTCCGTCTTAAATTGGATCATTCTCGTGATACTGCTTTCTGTAGTTTCTACATCTTGTGGTAGTATATATCTTCTTTATATGTTTTTGTATTCTTTATATGGTTAAGATGTATTTTCTTCACTACTTATCGGATTTATCTAATTCTTTTCATCACCATTAGAGATGGCTCTGGAGTATGCATTTTACTCATACCCATATTAGTGTATAATAGACTACCGATAGCATGTATTTTCGCAAGCTCCTTACTCTTTTTCTTCCACTTCATCAAGAAATGATTGGATCTGTTTTGATCAGGCAAAACCAGCTGTTTAGGTATGCTTCTCTGAACTTACTGATTGATGACCATTGTTTTCCATTGTTTTCCATTTGATGACCATTGTTTGACCATTGTTTCTGCCATTCTTGTTAGATACGCGATGACTGTTTACCTGCTCGCGGGTCGTATTGAATTTTATCTTTTATCTTGAATTTATTCAGGTTATAGATTCATGAGTCTACTTCATGAGTCTACTACTCATGAAACATTGCGAAAGGCTTGTATTTTTCTGTTTGTGTTCGCTTCTGCAAACACTCGAATATCTTCCAAATCAAACAGTTCCTGGTAATGAACCTGTAAGTAAGAAACGAGTCGGCTCAATAGTACTGGAAACTCTAAAAAAGAGAATTTTAATAACGATAAAATACATAAAAAAAATTGCGTTTTATGCTAATTCCAAATATATAAAGTTTATAAAGTTTAATGTTACCTATCAAAAGCTACGAGCTTGAGAAAGTTGCCCAATTTTTTTAAAAGGGATGAAAAAGCCTCAAAAAGTGAAGCAATCTTAATGAAACCCACACCATCACATTCAGCGTATCAGAGAAACGTACCATAGGCTTTTCAAGCTCACATATACAAAAATGCGAAAATTTGCTTTTCTTGCCAGAAGAAACATTTTTTTAGTTTTTTTCGTTTCTGCAAACTCTCGAATACGTTCCAAATTTGTGTTGATCATCAAGAAGAAGCATAATTCGTTTTGTTCCAACAATTTGTAAACAATATTAGGGTACCTTTAATTCAACTTTGTGACTGCTATTCTTCATAAAACGACTAAATTTGTTAACAATTTATTCAATTCAAAGCTAAAATCATTTTGAATTTTCGAGTAATTCCTAGCTCAAATCTTGCAACGATTTCTGCTTCTTCTTGAAAATGACGTCCAAATCAAGAGTTCGTCTGAAATTCTACTGCAAAGCTTTTCTGTATTATGTAGCTTCCATTCGGGACATAAATATAATATTTTGCTTCATAAAATGAAAAATTGGAACAAGTTTGTATTTTTCAGCTTTTGATCATTTCTGTGAGTGATGTAAAATAACTATTACTTTTTATGGTTTTTATGTTTTTATATTGGTCCTTTCAGAAACTAATCAAAAAAAATTGTGAACTCGGTTTCAGAAGACATTAAATTTTCGGCATTAAGATTCTAGTCAAGGAGAGAATCAAAGAAGTTGTTCCCTAGTGAATTCAAAGTATTCTGTACTAGAAGAATTCTGACTTAGAAACTGTTCCCTAGAGAGTTCTGTTTACTCTGTTCCTTCAAATGACAAAGGCTTAACCAGGTTATAACTTAAAAAAATTGGTGCTTACATTAGAGCTACTACATACAAATAATTTTAATTATATACTCAATGGATAGAGGGAGAATCAAGAAAAGTCGATTCTTAAGATTCATAATTCGTGTTGCGTGCAATGTTTTTTGGAGTTGCTGAGAATATATACAGTATTGCTTAGCAACACAGGAGCCATGCAGAAGAGGAGGAGCGGTTTATTTATTTGTTTGTTGAGAAACCCGTTTAGTAATACAGGAAAACAAGACTAACAAAATAATCATTAATATACCACATGAAAAGTCATCCGCAACAATGGGCTCACCAAAATAAAAATTATAGTTGTGAGTTTGGTATACATACATTGAATCCGAAATTGGGCTAATGTTTCTAATAACTTACTGCACCCAAATTGTGAAAAAAAAATTATACATTATATACAGAAATAGATAATTATATATTATATAACATTAATTATGACATATTATATAATATATTATATACTATATACATAAATTATATATTATCTAATTTATAGAAAGAAAATTATGTATGCACATACTAATTATAATAATAATTAATTATATAAAAAGTTATAATAAAAGATTATATAAACCATAATAATTATATTACAGACGACATTTTTTCTTTAAATTGTGACACATAGCTTTAGAAAAGGATGGCGCAAAGATTATAAGTGGGGGAAAATTGTGATTGCATTTTTTTTTTTTTTTTTTTTTTTTTTTTTTTTTTTTTTTTTTTTTTTTAGTCTGGAAAATAATGTTGAGCGAAGAAATAAACAGTTTTAGTCAAAAAATGTGTTTTTGGAGTTTTTAGTCACATTTTTCTCCCGCGTATATGATATAGACTGTTAGTGACAATTCTTCATTTGACATGCCTTTCATAAAGTTGTAAATAAATAACCCAGTGCATTCTGATAACCATCCCCTTCAGACATCAATCGTTTGATACGGTTAAGCTTAAAGGGGGTTGAAAATAAAGTCTCAAACCGAGAAGTCACACTATATTGTTAAGGGAAAGGTCAATAAAGTTTTAAAATTTGTAGCTTAAATCTAAGGCGTAAAAAACGTTTAAGCTGATATGTGAATCAGAATGAGTATGGCAACCATGGCTGTTGATAGTGCTGACTAGTCATATGACCAGAGTTGCCACCACGGTCAGTTCCTAGTTTGCTATAATTGCCCAAATTTGCGTGCTACACAGCGAACTTCGGTTCTAGAGTCAAAAAATTGTCTGTAACAGTGCTAAAATAGTGCCAAAATAGCACTTCTGTTATTATTGGCAACTCTGCACATGACACAAAGAGTGGTGAACATGATCCTGCGGATAGTGAACGTGAGCAGGAGCAGGTCGTGAAAAGCAATTGAACGGAACTTAAATTATTTTTGGAACAGCTATGAGCCAAGGATTTTAATTATGTATAAAAAAAAATGGTGAGGGAGGAGGAGAATGGAGGTAAACTCTCAATAACTGAAACTTATTTCTAAGGTGCAAATATAAAAAGGCAAAATCTCACATGAAATAGAAGAGCTGTATTAACCAAGGCTTTTGATCATGTTGACGGCTTTGTTCAATCTAGTCCTTCAGATAGTAAACATGAACAGAAGTAGATTGTGAAAACTAACAGTACTGATATTGTGGAGCAAATATGTGCTCAGGATGTGAATCATGTGTTTGAAGGGCACGGGGTGGAGGTAGAGAATATAAGCAAATTATCAGGAGGTGCAAGCTGCAACTTGCTTCCAAAATTTAAATGAAATTCAACCCCCCCCCATATACGTAATCATTTCTTATGGTTTTATGTTTTAAGGTTGCTCCCTTAGTTTCAGTTGAAAAACCTGTTGTTGTTTTTTATTCCAATTTAATTTCTAGTCGTTTTTTAAATAATGACGGGAAAGCCAGCTCCTCCTCCATGGAAGATTCCCTTCCCCCTCGACAAATTCCTGAACGGAAAGATCTTCGTAATGTGCATTTATGATCTTTCTTCTGGCAAAAAATGAAAAATTTCCCATTTTTATATATGGAAGCTGGAAACCTCTACAGTAAGGTTCTCTGATATGTTGAAACTGATGGTGTGATTTTTAATAAGATCACTTGAATTTTGGGGGGTTACCCCTCCCTCCTTTCAAAATTGGGCAAATTTTCTGTGGCTCGTGAGTTTTGGTGGGTAACATTGATGAATTTTAAATACGCTATCTGGAATACGCATCAAAATTCGATCCTTTTGATATATCTGTTGCTATCAAGACTATTTCTTAGAGTTTCGGTTACTATTGAGTAGCTCGGATTATGTTGACTAAATTTGCATGAGACAAAGATCTTTGATTAATCTGATGCTTTAGGTTGTATAATCATGAATACGGGTAGTATTATTAGTAAAGACGGTGGGAGCAGCAAAGATATTAAAAGTAGAGCAGCCAAAGCTCAAGGCTTTTTTTCACAGCTAAAAAAACTTTGAAGAATAGATAGATAAATCTGGAAACCAAGGTTAGACTATTAGAAGCTTCAGTGACGAAAATGGTCAGGTATGGTTCTGAAGCATGGATGCTCCGAAAAGCAGATGAAGATTTGCTAGATGTTTTCCAGAGAAATTGCTTACAGATTGTTCTGGGTACCCGGCTGACTGACCGTATTTCAAACAGTAGGCTGTACGAAAAATGTGGTTCAATCCCGCTTTCTTGGGATGTAATGAAAGAAAAGTTGAACTGGTTAGGGCCAGTTTTGCGGATGAAGGATGAAAGATTGCCGAATATTGTCCTTTTCAGCCAACCGTCTAGGGCTAAACGGAAAGCAGACCGTCCTCGTCTGGGGTGGGAGGACGTCATAAAGAAAGATTTAAAAGAAATGGTAACTTCCTGGAAGGTTGTAAAGAAGGATGCTTCGAATAGATTGGGATGGAGGAGGAGCCTGCGTAGCTGTGTCGGCCTCAGGCGGCTTGGTGCTGCGGTGAGTTGTTAGTAGTAGTAGTAGTTGTTGTGAAAAGTAGCTCTAAGCACTAAGGACATTCAAATTAAATTTTGTCTGCCCCCTGGGCCCATTTTAGGTCTATTTATATCTGAATACCGGGATTGTCTAATATTTTTCTTTTGTTCGTTTCAAAACGGCAAGGTTTTTATGGCAGTACCAGATTTTTTCTCAGTGTTGCCATGTTTAGCCTTCAAAATAAATAAGCAAGACATTAAATTTGACAACGCTTTTTGTCACTAAAAATCAAAAATATACTATCCATTTATTTTCAAAAACATCGAAAACTTCAAAGAAAAGTTGCACCATCTCAAGCCTTTCGGTGACATATGTTTTGTGTTCAGTGGGTTTATTGACAAAACTAAACATAAATAAATCTCACATATTTAAAAACATCTCAATCCATTCCTGGATGCCGAGAACCACAACCTTTACGTTTTTAATCATAAATACTCAGAACGGTCATCACTCCTACTCTCAGACACGATCTTATTTCTACTTATTTCTACGATCTTATTTATTTACTTTTCTCTGGTCTATCCTTTTTTTTCTATATTGTGTTTCTGTGTGGGCTTCAACTTATCCTTCAATTTATAAACCCCTTCAAATTTCACAAAATAAAGCGTTAAGGATACTTTTTCAGATTGATAATAGGTCTTATGTTACTCATCTTTTTGGATCAGCTGAATTTTTTCTTTACATCAACTTCATTTCATTGCAATATCCCAGACATGTCACAATACCGTTTTTGGTCAGTTAGCATCAGATTTCCATGGAATTTCCCCTCTTAACTCGCAGCGTCATTCATATCCAACATCACTCAGGTTAATTTCTCGCAGGAGTTTAGGCCAACAACTAGAGCATGATTTAGTTTGATGCATATTGGTCCAAAGGTGTGGAATTCTATTCCCCTGGATATTAGAGAGTGCGCTGATTACCAGCAGTTTCGCAGAATGGTGGGGAAGTTTATTTCTGATGGTTGACTTTGGTTTTATTTACCTTGTTTGTATTTGGGCAGTTGTCCAAGAGGCTTGTTGCTTTTTCATTTAATTTGCTAACGGTGTTTAATAATTTGTTGTAATTTTTAATGCGCTCAATTATGCCACCAGGTTTGTGCGCAGGTGTATTTTGTAGCATTATGTATATTTCATAAATAAAATATCTGTATTTGTATCATCAATCAATGAAATTAACCAAATACTCTCCTGCTCCTAGCCCCAGGGAAAACCACTCCACCATAAAGATATAAAGGAAAAACAAAAGTTATAAATACAGAATAGAAAAAATTAACTATTTTTCGTAATGCTAATAAATGATCTTTTACTCATTTTTTAAATGAAGTAATTCCTCTCAGCTCTTCTTGGGTCAGAGTCCGTATCATTGTACATGTCATATTCAGAGCAAAATCTGATCCTATGGTCGGGGTGATGGTTATGTGCAGGTTCGAAGATGATCGGGTATGCTAATTGTGCGTGTCAGAGATAGGTCGAAATAATGTCCTATATAAAGATGGCAGTTCACTAACTCAAAGTTTCAAACAGTTCGTGGTAACGAACTGTAAGTAAGGAGCGACCCGGCTCAATGGTAACCGAAACTCTAGAAAATGGGTTATTGATACCAATAGATATATCAAAAGAATCAGATTTCAATGCTGATTTCAAATATATAACTTTCATCAAGTTTAGTACTACCCATAAAAAGTTACGCGCCTGAGAAAATTTGTCTGATTTACAAAAAAAGGGGGAAAGACCCCCTAAAAGTTATAGAACCTTAATGAAAATCAAACCATCATATTCAGCGTATCAGAGAAACCTACTGTAGAGGTTTCAAGCTCCTATCTACAAAAATGTGGAATTTTCCATTTTTTGCCAGAAGAAAGATCACGGATGTGTGTTTATTTGTTTGTTTGTTTGTTTTTTTTTTTGTTTTTTTTTTCCCCAGGGGTGATCGTATCGACCCAGTGGTCCTAGAATATCGTGGGAGGGCTCATTGGAACGGAAATTAAAAGTTCTAGTGCCTTTTCTAAGTGACCAAAAAAATTGGAGGGCATCTGGCCCCCCTCCTACGCTTATGTTTTCCCCTAAGCCACCCGATCAAAACTTTGAGATAGCCATTTTGTTCAGCATAGTCGAAAATATGATAAATATGTCTTTTAGGATGACTTAATCCCCCGAAGTTCCCAGAGGGAGGGCTAAAAGTTATGAACTTTACCCATTTTTAACATATAGTATTGGTTTTTGGTAAGTATACAGAATTTTTCTGGTGTTTTTTTTTCTGGTTGTGGGTGGGATGGGTGGGTCGGTGGTTATGTTGGAGGCTCTGTTCATGAAGGAAGTTTTCATGGGGGAAGGGAAATTGCCATGAAGGGGGCGCCGGACTTGCCAGCATTATTTATTGGTTATTGGGAAGTATACAACCATTTTAAGGACGAATTTTTTCTGGAGGGGGGGGGGCTATCGGAGGGGGTTACTCTAGAGAATATTTCCGTGGAGGATGTTTATTGTGGGTAAGGAACCATTATATGACGGGGGCGCCGGATTTACGAGCATTATTTAAGAAACGATCAGAAATTAAATAAAAAAAAACAAGTTTTTTCAACTGAAATGTAAGAAGGAATATTAGAACTTAAAACGAACAGAAATTATAACGTATGTGAGGGGGTTCTCCCCCAAGTCAGTACCTCGCTCTTTACGCTACAGTTTTTTTTTAGTACTTTCAAAAGAGCTATCTATTCAAATTACACGGCCTTTGTGATTCAGGGGTTTCTGAATCAAAATTTTTTTTAACTTTTAACGTAAAGAGCGTGGTATTGACTAAGGGGAGAACCCCTTCATATAAGTAATAACATATACGTAATAAAAAAAACAATAAAAAAACAAGCGATACGGCTCAATAGTAATCGAAACTTTTAAAAACGAAATTTTTATGTCAATAAATCTATCAAAAGAATGTGTTTATATAATGCTGATCCTAAATATATAAATTTTATTAAGTTTAGTATTACTCATCAAAGGCTACGAGCCTGAGAAAATTTACTCGATTTTTTAAAGAGGGGGAAACATCCCCTACAAGTGAAAGAATTTTAATGAAAATCACACCGTCAGATTCAGCGTATCAGAAAACCCTATTACATAGGTTTCAAGCTCATATCTGCAAAAATCTGCAACTTTGTATTTTTTGCCAGAAGAAAAATATACGAATATAGAAGTTAGTTACGTAAGTTAATTTGTAAAGACATCCATTTAGCAAAAGAAAAGTAAAATTTTTATACAAATAAAAGCTGCATTAACTAAAAAACGATCAGAAACTAAATAAAAAAGACAAGTGTTTTTAACTGAAAGTAAAGAGCGACATTAAAACTTAAAACAAACAGAAATTATTCTGTATATGAAAGGGGCTATCCCCTCCTCAACACCTCGCTCTTTGCGCTAAAGTTTGAGTCTGTCTCACAACATAATTTTTTTAAACAATAAAAAACTTGAGCGTAAAGAGCGAGGCGTTGAGGAGGGGACAGCCCCTTTCATATACGGAATAATTTCTGTTCGTTTTAAGTTTTAATGTCGCTCCTTACTTTCAGTTTAAAAAACTTGTTTTTTTTATTTAATAAACACAAAGGTCAAGCAGGATAGTTGATGCGGTGACTCCAGTGACGATGTACCTCTCACTTTTCCCGATTAATATCAGACATTTTTGTGAATAGAATTCAGGTTTCGCAAGTGATATTTGAAAGTTGATTTCCAGTTCATTGCACAATGCTGTATAAGAGGCTATGGGGCTTTATAAGAGGCTGCTGTATATGGGGCTTTATAAGAGCGTTCTACAAGAGGACTAGTATTCAAGGTCTTCTTGTTTTTTTGTTTTTTTTTCCAAGAGTTTGTGATTGCTTCAGCCTTACGGCGTTGATATGATCCAGAAATGACAAGTTTTCATCAAGGAGGATCGTCATGTATTTTGCAAAGAGCTTTTCCGGTCGACTTATCAAACCTCTGGATGTTTGGAGACCAATTATTTCCCGACCCGGGAAAACAATGAAACACAAGGCTTTTCAAAAATAATAACAAGTCGCTTAGCATCCATCCAGAAATACACTTCGTTCAGAACATCCCTCGGTTTGGACATGAGTGTCGTCTTATCCGTTTCAAAGCAGCCAAGCGCTGCTTTCGCTGACGCTTGGCTGATCATCAGCTATCATCAGCGAAAACCACGAGCTCATCATTCTCGTCTTTGGGTTCGAAAGAATCTTCATCGTAACAAAGATTACAGAAGCGAAGATTTTATGTGCTGGGCTCTGTACTCGACTGAGGTCGTTAACGTGGGCCAGGAACAGCAGTGGTCTTAATATTTAGTCCTTGGGGGACACCACAGTTGACGAGTACATCGTTTCCTGGATCTTCTCCAAAATGAATCCTGGTGTCCATCAGAAAAGACCTTAACCGATCCAAAGCAATGCCTCTTATTCCTAAATGTTCTTGTTTCTCGAGAAGAATTGAATGGTAGATACTTTTAAATGCTTTCCTGACATCAACAAGAACCGCTGAAGGCTGTAGGCCAGAATCCAGAGATTTTTTGTCCATAAGCTAACGTAGTTAGCTTACCCTGAGTGGATTGCCCTTACCTGAACCCACAGTGACAATTATTAAGGAACTTTTCTTCTCAAAAAGTTTGCTGCTGCAAACGTTTTTCAAAATCTTTTGAAAAAACTGAAAGAATGGAAATAGGTCTGTAATTAGCCAGATCAACTCGAGAAACCTCCTTTATGCAATGAAATCATTCCATCTTTTTTTGGAAATAGGTCCGTAATTAGCCAGATCAACTTGAGAAACCTCCTTTATGCCATGGAATTATTCTATCTTTTTTAGTAGTGACCAATTTAGACCATCAGATTGCATTTTCACTGGCCTCGGTACTTTAAAGGAACTCTGACTTGTGTTAGAACAACCGTGTGCTCAGGGGGTTTAAACTATTTTCTCATGGATAACTGGAAGAAAAGGGTGGGGAAATGTCGATAAATTCTCAAGAGCTGCGATTTTTTCTAATTTGCGAATAAAACAAATAAGCGCCCATATTAAGTGGAATAGGTCTGTTGACCAAGTTGTTAATCATATTGATTGAATATATGACACAAAGAGCTTTGCTTACCCTGTCCCTTAATATAATTGAATTATACTAAAAAAAACTACAAAACAAAAATCTAGATACATTAAACATATAGCCGTCCAAGAAAAATCAAAACTCTGAATACAGATGGCTACAACAAAGATAATTTCTTAAACCACATTGGCCTGCTGGTTCACATTTAATTGCTGGTTCATTTTGTTTTTTGAGTGAATGAATTGTTTCCTATCTTTGTCAGTTGTTTGCTAGTATCCGTCGATGGCAGTTCATATTTTTTTGGATTTTGTGCAAATCGCCGATAGGCGAATAAATCGCTTTTATGGTTGTTAGGTATTTGGTTTTAATTCTTTTAATTTTTGGCTTTTATTGAATTTTATTCATCTTTTAAGTTTTTAGTTTTTTCTTTGGTTTTTTGGTTCTTTTCACATTGACTTTCCGCGTTTTTTTTTTTCGGCAATTTCCTTGGATACAAGTAGTATTGATACAATATCTCCGACGAGGGTGTCTCCCCTTATAGCTATAACAGTTTCAAGCAGACAGTCACACCATATAGCTATAACAGTTACAAGCAGAGTGTCTCCCGTCATACAAGCAGACAGTACAATGACCAGATTCTTTTTTTAACTTTTTTTTAACTTTTTTTTTACATCTCAGAATGTCATGAAACACAGTTAAAACACAAAAAAGTCACATTTAATATTTTCCAACTTCAGAATGGGAATGATATAGATATGTGCGTCGCAACTTTTACTATTATAAAAATAATGTTTGTAGGCACCACTTTTTTTTCTGACCGTTTTTTTTAA